>NW_015159765.1:153299-159137 GCF_001447785.1 Gekko japonicus
TCCTCCCCTCGATAAGGCACAGCCGGGCAACTCCGGGGTCTTTCAGGATAAGATCCCGGTTCAAAAAGGCTTTCTCGGGGCCCACTGCCCCGATGAACAAACGTTTCCCTGGTGCCCTGGGTATCGAACATAGTCCAATCCTCTGAGGCTTCGACCTCATGTTTCCCCCAGTGCGATGGGGTAGGAGGAGGCCAAGGAATAGTCTCATGCCTCGGAATCGCTCCCCCAACGGCACCTCGAGCTTCCATGAAGTCCGATGGTAAGGCAGTGGCCGGGACGGCACCTCGGTCCTCTGCCCAGAAAAAGGATTTCCCTTCGGCCCCGCTCATGATCGATGTCAGACTCGGGGTGAGGGGGAGAGTGGATTGTGGACAAAATGTCAGACCCCACAGCAGGAGAACAAACCCACGTTCCAAAGAAGTAAGATTTATTTCCAAAGCATGGTTGATCATGAACATGCAGAAAATTGTCCAGAATGACTACAATACACAAGGGCAATATAATATAGGAACTTCAAACTTGGTTAACCCAATGGGCTCAATTCCCTCGCAAGGGAGTTGATTAGAAAAGGCGCGAATCAGCCTGAGAACTCCAACAGCTCATACCATAAACACAAGTGTAGTTCACACGGGAAACTAATTAAGCAAGGCAAGAAGACATAACACTCCTTCGTCCACCTGTAGGAGAAACTTGGCAGTTACAGTCGCATACCAGAAGAGAATAACACAGGGAGGGAGGGAAGAGGGACACGTCCCAGAGAAATGGCAGCTCGCTGACATTGGTGTTTGTCACAATCTGCTGGCTGGTGAAAGAGATAGGGAACCCAAATGTAAAACCATCTCTAAGGTAAGTGGCAGCAGACCTCTGGGGATAAGCATCAAGGAGGGGGGCCAACTATTGGCCACCTGTTCATTTTTTTGGCTGAGCTGCTAGAGGAAGAGGCATTGTTGGACTCTTCCCCCCGTTTGAGTGGCACCGCTAGAGGAGAGCCTGCTGCTCTGAAAGGCCCACTGAGCATTGACTGAGCATGAGCAGAACACCCTGATGTGATAGCCCAGAGAAAACTCTCAATTGTGTTCAAGCTTACAATGGGCCCACTGGCAACACCACTGATTAAACTTCCAGCATACCCTGCATGCTGGGTCCCACTGAGATACCCACTTGGTTGATTTGGCTGGATCCAATTTCCCTTTAATGTTGGGGCCCACAACAAGAGCCATGTCTTGTCATGCAACAAGTCCCAGTGGTCCTTCTCACTCTGGGACACCCACTTGCAGAAGGCCTCATCATAGTCCAAGGTCTCCCTGGCCAGCGTCCTGCCCTTAAGCACATTGCCAAAGTAGTTATTTAAGTACCACCCCCCTGTCAGGATAAGCTGCCATGACTATTCCCATGTACACCTGATACCCCACCAGCCAATTGTTGAAGGTATGTTCAGCCTCCTCTTTTTTGCTGCCCTCCTGTCCCTTTTCACAGCCCTTCCCATCTGGCCTTCATCCCCATTGGGCTTCAGTAAAAGCAGGGGTCATTTCATAGAAAAAGAGGTGCAGGAGCTCATTAGCATAACCCATTAGCATAACTTATTTGCATATGCCACACCCCCTGACATCACTGGAAGTGTGTCAGACGACAACACCCACGGCTCAGGCTCCACTGGATTGTTTTGGATTGCTAGCTATTGGGGGGGGGGGAATGTGCAGGTCTGTCCTCGCAGAGGAGGGAGAACTTGTACCTGAATAAAACTTGGTCTTAAAGGTGCCACTGGACTGTTTTGGGCCGGGGGGGCTGGGGGAGCTCTGCAACTTACCTGGCTGCTTCTTGCTCTGACTGAGGGCTGCTGGGAGCAGGGGGTGGGGCTTGTTGCATGTGCCTGCCCCCTGGGCTCCTTACTGCTGGAGCTCCGCACCTGTGCGCTCCTGCAGGAAATGACCCCTGAGTAAAAGACTTTCACACAGAAGCCGTCAAGTATCCTCTCCCTAATCTTTCTCAAAAGGTGTATGCCAGGTGGGTCCTCATCATCTCCAAACATGGACATAATGGCGGAGGGATCAGAGACATTGTGGCCAGCCCATACAGCCCCGGGGAGCCCTGCGGCTTGTGCTGTTTCAAACCAAACTGGATGGCCAGCAACCCAGCCAGCCAGCCAGCAACCCAGGTACCTGTGGTGCTGCTCTCCAGTAATCCACCACAGGTTGTGTCTTCCCCTTCCAAAGAGAACTCACGCGTCATTCCTTCGGTGTCTGATTCCCCTGTGAGTGTGCCACTACGGCAGCCCTCCTGCTCCTCCCCCACCCTTTGTCAGCTGACCTATGTTATCTAGCGTGTGGTTCATCTGAGCTGCTGGTGCTCCCTGAACCGGAAGGGGATGACCTGTCCTGATGGGCACCTACTGCTTAGCTTGTCAGGGCACCAGCCATGCCTCCCTGCCTGGGATCTGGCCATTGGAGCTGCAGATTTTTTGGGGTGCACTTCTGACAGTGGCTGCCATCCAGCTGATCCCATCCGCTCAGTGAGTCATTTGGCCACTCATGTGAGGCCTTGCAGTGTGTTGTCATTCCCCGCTGTGGCTGCTGCCTGGCCCTCAGGATTCTGGGCAGCTGATGTCCTAGTAGCCTAGTGCACTGTTGCTGGAACGGTCTCCCTGACCCGTGCTCTGGACCCCTGTATCTGCGATGGTGAAATGGTGGCTGGCCTCACTTGATGAGTTGCTGTTTTGGGTGGCATCCTGTACCTCACTCAACAGAGACTATTAATGAGACAACCTAGGAATCTGAGATCCCAAGGCCTAGTTGTGGGCTGAACCACTTGCAGTGTAGACGGCTTATTTGGTAACCATGGGAACCCAAGGCTATCGTTAGTAGGGCCCTCTCCTGCTAGGCTTCCAAGGTATGATGAGAGTCAGGCCAGCCCGAGGTATCCAGGGCTGAACTGGCACCGCAACTACATCTCTCTATCACCTACTAAATTGGAGATGCTGGGGATTGCAACTGGGACCTCCTGTGTACAAAGCAGATGCTCTACTACTGAGACATAGCCTCTCCCAGCCTTTCTATCTTATCTATGTCCTTATTATCTATCTATCTAGTGGACTATCAATATATCTTAAGTAACTAGCGAGAAGCCCCGAGGAAAACCCCAGGCCGGGTGCAGCCCTCCCACCACATACTTATCTGATAGTAAAGCAGAAATCAGAAGTGAGGTGATCCCTCCCTGCTGCCTCCTCAGGAGCAAGCCACCCTCCCCCCACCAAAGCACCCTCTTCCCTGGCACAGAACCCGCCCAGAACTTATCAGCCGTTTCTGACATTCTTGGCCACCAGCCTCCTCCCAAGGCCCCATGACCATCCCCAGGTGCTTCTTCCAGGATCGCTGAGCCAGGCTGAGAACTGAGCAGCTGTGCTCACCTGACAAACCTGGCAAAGCAGCAGCATTCCTGGCCTCCTCAGCCACCTCTGCAAGTGACCGCTGGCCTCCTCCCAAGGCCCCATGACCATCCCCAGGTGCTTCTTCAAGGATTGCTGAGCCAGGCTGAGAACTGAGCGGCCGTACTCACCTGGCAAACCTGGCAAAGCAGCAGTGTTCCTGGCCTCCTCAGCTGCCTCTGCAAGTCACCGCTGGCCTCCTCCCAAGGCCACATGATCATCCCGAGGTGCTTTCTCCAAGATTGCTGCACTGGGCCAGGAGCTGCTGCTGCTGATGGACCACAGGAGACCAAGCTGCTCATCATTCTGTAGATCCAAGAGGCAGGCCCTGTTGATCACACATCGAAACCAAAGCATGAGGCAACAGAGACCACAAAGAACAGCTGTTCAAGCATGGGGAGAGGGAGGAGGAAATGAACCCACACAGCCAGGTGAGCTGGCCTGGGTGGTGCGGTATTCTTTTCCCCCAGATGGCCCCTCCCACGGCCCATTTCTGGCCTCATCATAGGCCATCCTGGGAGAGGTGGGCCTGATTTTCACACCCTTTGCAGCAGCCCAGCTTCCCGCTGCCCTGTGTGGCCATCTCCTCTGGCTGGCCATGGCCAGCTATGGCCGCTTCTGCTCTCACTGGCTCTCCCCACCTATGCAAAACTGTAAGCAGGACCTGCACGTGAGTCAGGGGGCCCATCATTTCAAATTGTGAAGTGAAGAAAATATCAATGTGATCGCATGGGATGCTCAACTTGAGAGGAAACTGGTATTGTGAGCAAGGCATTTGACATACAAAAGTTTGATTTGCAAGAAATGAATAACTTCATATTACAAACAGAGAAAAAAGGTAGGTGCCTGAAGCACAGTAATCTTCAAAAGCAGTGAAAATTCATACTAAGAACCTGTAATTTGCAGACTTTGCCAAAAACATACGACTATCTTATACAACATCTAGCATGCTACTCAATCTGTATTTCTATTAAATTTCCATTAATTTCTTTCACCTACAGAAAAGCTGGTAGGATCCAACCCAATGACTTGATGCTGGGCTGATCTGGGCTCAGATTTATAAAATTTCCTTTTGTTTCTATAGTTTCATGCCCAACTAAGTTAAGTATGCATAACTACATTGGCTAAACAAAAAAGGAGATCACACAGCAGTATAGTTGTAACAACAATGGCAAAGAGCTGTGAAGGAAGAAGCAATAGGACTGGTATAGCTTCAGACTACTAATATAAAAGGAACTGCCCGTGAAAAAAAGAAGGTGCCACTGTAAACCAACCTCAATGTCATAAAACAAACTTCAAAATACAAAGTAACATACTGAAAATTGCTATAATAGAATAGAAACAATGCTATGAAACAGTTGTGCTAAGGTCCATATGTAAAACTACACAAAAGTAACACAAAAATAATAACCTATTATAAATATTTCAAAGGCATAAGTTTCCAGATAACTGTATAACTTCAGACTACTAATGTAGAAGAAACTGCCTGTGAAAGTAGTCTGAAGCTATACAGTTTTCTGGTACCTTATGCCTTTGAAATATTTATAATAGGTAATCACTTTGGTGTTACTTTTGTGTAATTTTACATATGGACCTTAGCACAATTGTTTCATGGCATTGTTTCTATTAGAGTAATTTTCTTGAGGAAAGTTATCCAAACGAAGGCTTCAATATCCAGATTTTTCATTGGAAAGAACTATTTTGGAAAGAAATGTTTTTGGAATATTTAATTGTGTATCAGAAGATTCATATTTAGAATTATTGTGCTTTATTGTACAATGATTATATTCCGGTACTGCACATATGTATCTGTCCAATATATTAACATGGTTACCAGTCCTATTGTGTCCTGCTTCACAGCTGTTTCCCATTGTTGTAACTACATTGGATTGCAGGAACCATTTCCCCCACTATGGCAATTTCCTCTACCTGCTTTTTAAAAAAATTAAAAACTGGCAATGGGAAAGCATTACACGATATCAATATAATATTATAACAATCTGATTATCAGGTTCTTTAAATTCCCAGCTTTCATTTAAAAATAGGTCTTATCACCTTTCCTTGCTGATATATAAAATGAAAGTCATATCTCTGCAACAAAAGGGGATAAAAATGTACTTTTTAAAGATGAAAGTTGGGAATTCCGAGAACCTGTTATATAACATTATTTGAAAATAGCAATATTCAACTTCTATTTTTTAAAAAAAACACTCCAAACACTAGACTGGTGGTGCGATGGGCAGGATAGCTACTGCCCGGGGACTGAGGCAACAAAGGTCTGTCCTCTTTGGTTGGGAAATTCTGTAAACCATGGTGTGCTTTGATACCGCTAGATGTAATCACACTAATACTTCTGGTGATGATGGTAATGTAGAATTTAAAGCACTTGAGATTTTCAATTGAACCGGATAATGGTC
>NW_015159765.1:160749-247048 GCF_001447785.1 Gekko japonicus
AGTGGAGAAAAAATGGAATTGAGTGCTCTCAAAACGAATGAGATAGACACTAAATTAAGCAGCGATCTCAATGAGAAAAGAAGAAAAAGCACAAGAGAAATAGAAGAAATTTACAAGGATTTGACTTCTTCTCTGCATGTGTGCTTAGAAAGTGTCATCTTAAAGTTTGCTGAGAAAAAGGAGCTGGAGGTACCCTTCATAATCAAGAAACCTTTGAGAACCCACTGGACCAGAGCGAAAGAGGCTTAAGACTAGCGGTTCTATTCCTTTGGATGGAAGAAGATTGGGCTGCAGTGAACATCTAAGAAGATATCAAGAATTTAGAGACTTTTAGTATAGATGTAAAGGCGGAAGGACTTTGCAAATTGCCTTTATGAAACGAGCTGGAGGAGATGCTCAAGAAATCTCATAACAAGTAACAATCTAACATAAAAGCTTAGAAAGACAGGATCTCACAAAGTATATTGTTTATTAACAGCCTTTTCTTTTACTAACAGCATTTCAACAGGGAATGATCTCCTAACTTTGGGTTTTTAGCTTAGTGTGGGTTATCTTTTCTTTCTCCCTAAATTGTAGTTCCCTTATCCCCATTTTTTCTTGGTAGTTTATGTAGTATTATTTAAAAAATAAAATAAAAAAGTCTAAATTTCAGTGCACAGTTATAATTACTGTACTGTTCATAGGACAGAAATGGAACAGATCAGATCCATAATCCTTTAATAACACATTTCTGTAATTCTCAGAAGTGATGTTGACCTGGCTGCGAGCTTCATATGGTTCACGAACTGTGGTTTGAGGAAGACTCCTTCAGAATTTTAGAACTGCAGCACACTTTTTAATGCATAGTAGGGAATCACAAACTTTTTATTTCGCTTGCTAACACATTTCTTTGTAACACAGCTGCTCCACACTCATGGCTCACTGTGATTTCCCTCTGTGTGGATTGTTCTCTTTCTAGGGACAGATGTGAGGATGATGTAGCCTTGCGGCAGTGAACTGAATAATCTCATCTGGTCTCATCTGACTTGTCCCATTATTGTAGTTAGTTGTGTATAAAATATTCCCTGTTGAGGACAACAGATTTGTGTAGCTCTTAGACCTGCCTATATTAGCAATCGAGAGAAACTGGGCCAAGGAACATCACAGGCCAGAGCTCCAAACACCTACCTTAAGGAATTCATTCCCCACAATACTATCCTAAACAATAACAAGAAATCAAAGCCATTAATGTTTTGGAAGTTTTACAGGTCATGCCGAGTCACATCTGCATTTCCATGTCTGAACTTCCAGTCAGCCATGAAAATAATAACTAGAATCACCTTTCTGTCCTTAATAATGATTAAGTTTTGTTTGTTTGGGGGCAGGGGTTTGGGGGGGTGTATCAACCACAGAGCTTCACGCCATCTGGACACTTCTTTACTGTTTCCTACCTTCACTCATTCCTTCCCAAGGAAACCTAAGAGGATAACCTGAATCATAATGGTTCAGGAGTGACGGAGCAAAATTTGACATCTTGTACTTTGAGTCTCTTTTCATTTTAATTCTATATCACAAAACCAGCTCAAAGAGCCCAAATGCTGAATTTATTTGGAGTAAAATTTTGTGGGAAAGTATTAAGTGAAATTTCCCCCAATAGCCCTGGGGGGGAACTGATTTCACCTATTGTACGAAAGTAAAAATGCAAGACAGAAGAAAAGACTGGTGCCTGATGAGGGAAACAGGCAGCAGTGTTTGCCTGCCCCCACCTCCTTGGGATGAACCATGGGGGGGGGAGCCAATTAATGCTCAGCACAGGAATGCTGGCCAATGAAGAGATGGGCACACTAGCCAGACTTGGTGATGGCCACCTCCCTCCCCAGTTCAGCATGAAAGGCGCTCCCCACCCACCCGCTCTCTTTTGAGACCTTGTGGGATTAGTTGACTGCTGGTTTCAGGGCTGAGCAGGAATTTTTTGGGCTTCACTCGATTGGCTGAGGGGGGACTTTTTTCACCTGCTCCATATGGTCGGAAGGGGTGAGGTATAAATAGGTGTCCTAAAGCTGGGAAGGTGGGGAAAGCATGGGTTGAGGGGATTTACAATTGGTAAGCACCTCGAGATATCAGTGATAGGAGGGTCCCTCAAACTGATTACCTATTGGCTTGGCAGTCTGGGTGGCTCAGTGGGGAGAGCCCTATGGGGTTTGGGGGACATATGATGAGTCCTAAGGCTTAGCAGTCGTGGGTAGGACTGTACCCCTCCATCCCCTCTATGCACTCATGTGCAGGCCATGATGAGAAAGGTTCGGAAGGATTCCAGACCTGGATCTGAGCCAGGGTGGTTTTACCCTGTTAGGAAGTGCTTGCCTTGCAAGCCCAATACAACCCATGCTTTAACATGTTAACTAAGTTGTGCAGATCAGTTTGTGTGTAAATAAAGTTCTCAGTTTAACCCATAACTTGTGTGGTGTGGCATTCGAGGGGTGGGCAGGCAATGAAACTCTAGCACTACAGCTACTGGACAGTTGCACTGTTCACAGTGCTATTTGAGTACTTTGAGTCTCTTTTCATTTTAATTCAATATCACAAAACCAGTTCAAAGAGCCCAAGTGCTGAATTTTGCTCAGCACAGGAATGCTGGCCAATGAAGAGATGGGCACACTAGCCAGACTTGGTGACGGCCACCTCCCTCCCCAGTTCAGCATGAAAGGCGCTCCCCACCCACCCGCTCTCTTTTGAGACCTTGTGGGATTAGTTGACTGCTGGTTTCAGGGCTGAGCAGGAATTTTTTGGGCTTCACTCCATTGGCTGAGGGGGGGCTTTTTTCACCTGCTCCATATGGTCGGAAGGGGTGAGGTATAAATAGGTGTCCTAAAGCTGGTTAGGCCCTACCTGGGAAGGTGGGGAAAGCATGGGTTGAGGGGATTTACAGTTGGTAAGCACCTTGAGATATCAGTGATAGGAGGGTCTCTCAAACTGATTGCCTATTGGCTTGGCAGTCTGGGTGGGGAGAGCCCTATGGGGAGAGCCCTATGGGGTTTAGGGGACATATGATGAGTCCTAAGGCTTAGCAGTCGTGGGTAGGACTGTACCCCTCCATCCCCTCTATGCACTCACGTGCGGGCCATGATGAGAAAGGTTCAGAAGGATTCTGGACCTGGATCTGAGCCAGGGTGGTTTTACCCTGTTAGAGAGTGCTTGCCTTGCACGCCCAATACAACCTTTAACATGTTAACTAAGTTGTGCAGATCAGTTTGTGTGTAAATAAAGTTCCCAGTTTAACCCATAACTTGTGTTGTGTTGCATTCAAGGGGTGGGCAGGCAATGAAACTCTGTAGTAGCTACCGGACAGCTACTGTAGTAGCTACTGGACAGCTACTAGACAGTTGCACTGTTCACAGTGCTATTTGAGTTGGATGGCTATAAGTCAAGGAGATCAGAGGCTCACCTTGCTTGTGCTCACAGCTGTCAAAAACAGTATGTTTGCCTGCCGAACATTTCCACAGCTGAGTTCTCAGCATCACTCTCTTAGACTGATTAGCTGAATATTTCTGAATCTTGCAAATGAGTTTCGTTGAGTACTTTCAGGGCTAAACACAAAAAATCTGCAACCAGATTTTCTGTATAGTAACTTGAATGTGTGTGGGTTTTTTTCTTCAAGTGACAATTTCAGGAGGGCAATTTGGGGCAGGAAAATTGTGCTGCACAAAGGGCTAAATACATAATCCCCCCAGCACACACACATCACACACACACACACACACCACGCACGCACACTCAAAGAGCTACTTCCCCAAACAGTTCTCCCAACCCACCAGTTGTGAAGTTTTTTCTTTAAAAAACAAGAAGAGATATAATCAGGGACCTCTGAGCATTTGATCTAGTTTGGTCCTATATGTTGCAAATGTTACAGATAAATGCAGAATGTAGGCTTTGTTTTATGGTGTGTAAAAATAACCCATCCCTCAAGCCAAAAGGGAAGATGACCAATCTGCAAAACACAAACCAACTACTCCTTCCGGATACTCTGTACTATTTGCACAGTTCTTTTGATGTGGACCAAATCAGTACAAATCTGCTATTTTCCTTATTACATTAAAATGCATGCATGATGCAATGCACCAGAACCACTATAGAATGGCCTGATCAAGGAAGTTAGGAAAGCTAACACTCTCCTGGCTTTCTGCGAAGTATGCAAAACTGAATGATTCAAGAGGAACTTTTTGCCCAGGTAATAGGGCTGCACTGTAGAAAATGATTTACAGACTTACTTGTAAGTAGATAATTTTTACACCACTTAAGGTGTCATGCTAATACGTATGCTAAGCCTCAGTTATTTCTTTTAGATTTCTGGTTGGTTCCAGGCTTGTAAATTCCTAGTGCATTGTTTATTGAATGTCCCATTTTGTTGATTGTACTGATTCACTCTGTGCAATCTGCCTTGAGTCCTAGTGAGAAAGCCAGACTATAAATAATGTAAATAAATAAAATGAACAAATAACATTCCTGTTCTATGTACACACAAAAGGTATTTGCAGGGCGGATTCTACACCTACTGACATCTTATACGAACAGTGGGAGGGCTTCTAATGTCCTGGCCCCACTGGTGGACCTCCTGATGGCACCTGGTATTTTTGGCCACTGTGTGACAGAGTGTTGGACTAGATGGGCCTTTGGCCTGATCCAACATTGGCGTCTCTTATGTTCTTATGTTCTTATATGTAAATATTTACCAAATACCAAAGCAGGCCTTTGGTCCAATTTGTCTCAGTAATGTCTACTCTGATTGGCAGCAGATCTCCAGGATTTTAGGCAGCGAAAGATCATTTGAAACATCTGCGGTCTGAGATCCTTTTATCTGGAGATCTGTTGCATACAAACAATGCATTCAGCCACTGAGCTCAGCATTCCCCCCTCCCCACTCTCTTCTGAACCCTGTAGCATCCATTAAACATCTGTGCCTAGACAGAAGTGGAGGAAGGCTGTTGTGTGGCACTGGCAAGAAGAAGTCACAGGTAGGCATTGGCAGCACTTATCAGAGGACACAATTCCCAGCCAGGAATGGCAAGCAGCTGGCCATTTGTGATAAAAGGGAAGCACCTCTCATAATCTAACACTGAAGTGGGGGGGAAATGGATTTATGTTTAGACAACAGTGACAATCATATTCGGGGAGGTGTCATCTAAAAGGGTAGTTCAGTCCTGTGCTATTAGTTTGAGTACCAATCAGATGACTCAGCTGGGAAAACCTGGGCCATGACCTTGAAGGGACTTCTAAGTTAGTAATGGTGTCAACATTGGATGGAAAAGCAGGGCATAATACATGAGTGCAATTAATGACCTTTTAATATGTGAAGAAGGTATGATCAGGAGAAGGCAAAAAGTTTATACAAAATATAGATTTTTTGGTATGCTTTGTGTGGGAGAAAAATTGATGGAATTCAATGTAGTCACAGGTTATCCATTTCAAAATGATGTGGAGTCATTCCAAAAACATACAGAGCAGAGATGTTTCCATTGCAGAATTGCTTTTATATAGCACACATAAAGAACAGTCATTTATAGATACATTGGCATGACTGCAAAATGTGCCTGCACAATCACCTTTTGGTGCCTATTGAACTGGATATGCCTTATGATGTACATGGAGATAGATATCCCCATATGCAACCACCAGTTGTTGTGTGCAGCAAGCTGTATAGCATGAAATCTGGACTGTGGCCAAAGAGTTCAAGAGGCCAAACTGATTAGGACTTGCCACTTGCCACTTACTCTGTCTCTGTTGAACTGAGTGCAAGAATCAGCATTTCATTGCACACAGTATCCAATAACCGCTGGACATCTCAAAGTATATCATAAAGGCATCTCTCACATTTAATCCTAAATACATGGATTCATTACATTACAGCTATGCACCCAGATTTCTTTTCTTTCCATTCAGGTTTTTGTCTATCTTTCTTATGATTCCCATTACATCTCTTATCATACTGTGGCACGCTAGACGCTGTATTAGTAATACTCTAGATAGTATTAATAAAAGGCCAATATGTGAGTTATGCTGTCAGTGACATTTCCTCAACAGCCTTTGAAATGAAGGCCAGATATGCAGTGTGCATATGAGACGGCTTTACACAGGAGGCTGATTTATAATGAACTCAACCATTTAATTCAGAATTGCTCTGACTTGCAGCAGCTCTCCAAGGGGAATCAGGTCTACTCAGAAGTAAGTCTCATTTTATTTAGTGGAGCTTGCTCCCGGCAGAGAGTCCTTAGGATTGCAGCCAAGGTAAGATCTTTCCAAACACATAACCCCTTTAAATGGTGTGTGTGTGTGTGCCTGGGATTGAATCTGGAACCTTATACGTGCTGCTGCTGAGCCACACTCCCTTAGTGTAACAGAGATCTACAGTTGGAACTTTACTAGTCAAAATCCAACCTGAACCACAGGGACTGCACTTCTATTGTGCACAAAAAAGGGGGGAAATAACAACCTAGCAGTTCATGGGGAAACAAGGACTGTAACAGGGAGAGATGGGAGAACAGCAGATTAATGATGATGGTGTCTGAAGCCACCATTAAAGTGCAGATATTAATTTAATTGTGCCACACAGAGTACAACGACCTTAAACCAAGGTTACTTCCTCCTGTCTGCAACCCCTTAGAGTTGCATGCCAACTGGATGGCGGCGGGGGGGGGGGATAACCAATGGGAATGATTAATCCCTATTACTAGTTATACTTCTGATATTAAAAAAAACTACTCATATTTTTAAACAGACAAAAGAATCAACTACAAATCAACTTTTTTTTTTTTTTGGCTTAACCCTTCAGTCTCCTGTATGGCATAATGCACGCCTGGGGTGGGATATAAAAGGTTGTTCCTAACACTGCCATCATAGGTCTATAGGCTTATGAAAGCTGTAAGTCTGTTTAGGATTGCACTGTATGTCGAGGGAGGGAGGGAGGGAGGGACTTAACCCATACGGGAAGGAAGGAAGGAAGGAAGGAAGGAAGGAAGGAAGGAAGGAAGGAAGGAAGGAAGGAAGGAAGGAAGGAAGGAAGGTTTTTGTTATGTATTAGGACTGGAATATTCAGGATTGGCTGAGCTTGGAGCTCTAGAACAATAGCCCACCAAGATTCTGGAGGTGACCAATGAGACACTAACGTTATGTAAATAGCCTATAGTTGGGAGTTGGGTGTGTTTGGGTGTGGTTTTTGCATGCTATTTAAACAGGGCTGTTGCCGTGAGGTTTCAGTCTTCTATCTGCTGAATCACTAATAAAGCTGAGCTGATCACTTGACTTGGGGTCTAATCATCCATGGAACCCAGTATTTAACACTGGCGACAAAGGTGGGATCCTGTTGAGCGAGCCTAGTGCCCATCTGCACCGCACTGCACACCGAGCTCCACTGCCACATGCCTCACACCACAACCAGGACCATGGTTGCTGCTCCAGGACTACTTCCAGAGCTCGACCCATTCACCCAGAACAATGGGAGGCCTGGGTGAAATGCCTGAAGTACTTCGTGGAGTTCCAGGGAATTGAGGGTGCCACCAAGAAAAAGGCACTGCTGCTCAGCTCTTGTGGAATCGCCACCCTGGAGCTAGCCCAGGGCCTCATTGCACCAACCATGTTACAGCTCGCCACTTTCAATGGTCTCATCATGGCACTCACCAACCACTTCGTGCCCCAGCCCACCTGACTGGCTTGCCACCTCGATTTCTTCAAGCATAATCAGAAGCCCAACTAATTGGCCTCTGACTATGTCACCACCCTGTGCTGACTGGTTCTTCAATGTGAGTTCCAGAACATTGAAGAAGTCCTCCTCGACCATTTCATGTTTGAGCTCTGGGACAAGAAGCTCCATCACAAGTTCATTGGCCAAGAGGACACAAACCTCCAAAAGGTGATCCAGGAGGTCATGGTGTTTGAGAAGTCCCAGGAGGTTAGCAACCAGGAGACTGACTGCCACACTAGCACAGTGCATCAGGCCGCCATTTCCTCAGCCTCCGATGTGTCTGACAGCGAGGATGTCCTGCGGATGCATTGCCCAGCCTGCCACAGCACTGGCACACCCGCCACAGCTCATGCCAGCGAACCTGCCACCTTGACATTTCTGAGATGCCACGTGTTGAAGCTGCGGAAAGGTTGGTCATATCGCCCACGCCTGCAATTCCAAGGGGACCTGGAGGTGACAGTCCACCCATCTGGAGTCTGCACATGCCATGAAACTGCCCATCCACCTCCACACCAGGTACTTCACTTGCCTCAGGACACCCCCGATAAAATTAAAGTGACTGTTTTAATCAAGGGAGCCCCTTGCACGATGGAGCTAGACACAGGGTCCTCCATTTCCATAATCTTGGAGGACACCCTCCATAGGCTCTGCCTGAATGGGGGCCCTCACCTTAGTCTGGCTGGTTTCACCCTACAGGACTTCCAATAGAATGAAGTAGCCATGAAAGGGGTAGGGAAGTTTCAGGTGCAGTACTGGAATTTTGAAGGGCTCTTGGACTTGCTGGTTGTGGGAGGAAGTCACATGAGTTTACTGGGACTAGCATGGTTCACACTCTTGGGGTTCTGAGTCACAGGGGTGCACCAAGTTGCCCAAGAAGACTTTCAGAGGGTGTGTGACAAGTTCCCAGCTGTCTTCAATGGGACACTTGGTCGCTACACTGGACCCCCCATCTCCCTCCAGCTCAACCCAGAGGTGCGGGCCATATGGCTGAAGCCTAAAATTGATGAGGAGCTGGATCGTTTGGTGGACCAAGGAGTTTTGGAACCAGTCTCACATGCCTTTTGGGAAATCCTGATTGTAACACTCGTTAAGTCCAATGGGGATGTCCACATCTGCGCTGACTATAAATGTACCATTAATAAGGCGCTACAGGACCACGCCTACCCAGTCCCAGTAGTCAGCCACATCTTGGCCTTCCTGGTGGGTGCCAAGATTTTCAGAAAGTTAGACTTGCCCAAGCCTACCAGCAGCTCCCAGTGGATGATGCAACCTCTGATGCCCAGACCATTGTAATGCTTAGGGGCTCGTTCAAGTTGTGGCAGCTACAGTTTGGTGTCAATGTGGCTCTGGGAATTTTTCAAAATCTCAAGGACTTTCTTCTTAAAGGAATCCCTGGGTCCAGCCTTTCTTCAATAATGTTCTAATTCCCACCTCCACAGAGGGGGAATTCATCAGCCAGTTGTGCGCTGTCTTGCAGCGGTTCCAATCGGCCAGCCTAAAGGCGAAGCGGGAGAAGTGCCCTTGGGTGTTCCTTGGGTCGAGTTTCTGGGGTTCTCTGTAGACGCCAAAGGCGTCCATCCACCCCCAATCCAAGGTTCATGCCATCGTCAACGCCCCCATGCCCACTTCCAAGCAGGAGCTACAGGCTTTCTTGGGGCTTTTGAATTTTTACCATTCTTTCTTGCCCCATAAAGGTGTGCTGGAAGAGCTGCTGCACTGCCTCCTTGACAAGAAGGCCTAGTGGGTCAGGGCTATGAAGGAGCTGCTCACCTCCAATGCTGTTCTGGCCCATTTCAACGAAAAGCTTCCTGTTGTGCATGCTTGCGATGCTTCTCCGTATGGGGTTGGCACCATTCTTGGTCACCAGCTGCTGGACGGTAGGGAAGTCCCTGTGGCATATTACTCCTGCACCCTGTCTTTGGCCAAGTACAACCATGCACAAATTGATAAGAAGGCACTGGTCATCGTTGTGGGAGGTCAAGAAATTCCACGACTACCTCTATGGGCCATTCACCATTGCAACAGACCACAAGCCTCTGCTGGGACTTCTTGCCCCAGATCGCCAAAAAACCAGACACTCGCACCATGGGTTCTCCGTCGGTCCATATTCCTTGTGGGATACCAGTACTCCTTTTTCCACCATCTTGGGAAGGCATGACGACACCCTCAGCTGCTTGCTGCTCCACTCCATCAATCCCAACTCCTGCGCACCAGATCTTGCTTTTGGAGGGGCCTCCCGACCACCCTCTGCATGTCGCAGATGTTTCCCACCACACTGTGAAGGACCAGATCCTCTCCCACATTCTGGACTGGATGGAGAGGGACTGGCCCACCAGCCAGGTGGACCCGGACTTTGCAGCCTTCTCATCCCGCTGGGACGAGCTCTTGACTCACAAGGAGTGCCTACTATGGTCCCTGCTCCTCTGCACCAGTGAGTATTGGCAGCCCTGCGTGAGACGCACCCTGGAATTGTACAAATGAAGGCACTCACCCGAAGCTATGCATGGTGGCCAGGAATGGACAGTGAAATAGAGGCCTGGGTCCAGCACTGCCAGGCCTGCCAAGAGACCTGGCCGGAACCACCATGTACTCCCATGCAGCATTGGGAGTCCACCCACAACCCGGATGCATTTGGACTTTGCCGGCCCCTTCTGAGGACAAATATTCTTTATTTTGGTGGACTCCTACACCAAATGGCTGGAGGTTGCACTGGTTGCCTCCACCTCCTCCAGAGTGGTAATCCGGGCCCTCAGACAAATCTTCAGCATGCACGGCCTACCCGACATGGTTGTGATGGACAATGGGACTGCCTTCACTTCGGTGGAGTTCCAGGAGTTCTTGGGCTGCTACCTAATACAGCACATCCAATCCGCTCCCTTTCACCTGGCCACCAGCGGGCAAGCAGAGAGGATGGTGCAGACCACGAAGGAGTCACTCAGGCAGATCATCCACGGGGACTGGGACCATAGGCTTGCAGCATTCCTTTTTGGCCATTGGGTGACCCCGAGTGTATCCAGCAGCTGCAGCCCCACTGAGCTCCTTATGGGCAGATGCCTAACTACTCGACTGGACAGACTGCACCCAGACCGAGCCCCAGAGCATTGCCCATCACTGGAGAGCCAGGAAGCACCCAGAGGATTTTTCCTATGCATGGAACTTCGCTAGTGGTCCTGCCTGGGTTCCTGCCAAGGTCATCGGAGTCACTGGCCCCCTCTCATATGAGGTCTCTACCAATGGTGGACAGGTCCTGTGCAGGCACATTGACCAGCTTTGTCACTGTCTCCTGCAGGCTGGTAGCCAGCACCAGCTGCCATGGAGGCCAGCCACCCGAGATGAATGTTGCCACCACTGGAGTGCAGCAGGGAGGGGGGATGCGCCATGCACCATAGACTGTTCTCACTGTGCAGAGTCACCCACACCCATACAGACTGTTCCAGAGCCTTGAGACTCTGCTCTTGACTTGGCATCCTTGCTCAGTGCCTCTGCTGAGACCCCAGACAGGGCCCCTGTGACTTCGCCAACACACTCTCAGTGGGAAAGCCACAAGCCAGTGTACCTTGGAGCTTGGAGCTCTAAAACAATAGCCCACCAGGGCTCTGGAGGTGACCAGTGAGAAACTAATGTAATGTAAATAGCCTATTGTTGGGAGTGGGGTGTGTTTGGGTGTGGTTTTTGCATGCTATTTAAACAGGGCTCTTGCCCTGAGGTTTCAGTCTTGTTCCTGAAATCACTTAATAAAGTAGAATAGTTCACTGCAATGTGTCTTGAACCCAGGATTTAGCAGTTTTAAAATATATAACTGTTGACACACTTTTTTATTCTGGAAGTCAAGAGGAGAAGCAGAGGGAGATTTCTGTCCTGCCTAAGCACTTGAGGCTCAAATACTTACTGCGGCAAAGGGCAAAGGATAGGGAAAAAAAAATCATTTCCCCACTGCACATGCTCATTGTGGCTGCCCAGAGAGCTCACACATTTCTACATGACAAGGGGGAAACAGGTGCAGAGCTGGGCAGTCGCCGGGCAGCTACTTTGAGGTGGCGGCTCCACCTCCTTTGCCTTATTTACAGAGCAACCATATGCTAGATCTAAAAGGAGCAACCATTCAAAAAATGACCCTGCTGCTGGAGGGGAGCTGGGACAGCAGCGGCTGATGCTAACCGGAGCAATGTGGCAGCTGCTGTGCATAAAAGTGATGGGGCCGAGGGGCTGCAGGGCTCACCATGAAGTCCAGCGGGGGTGCTGCATCCGACCCGGAGGAGCTGGAGAGCGGCAGCAGCGACAGCAGCTCCGGGACATCCGTGCCTTCCACCGGAGCCCAAGGCAAGCACAAGCGGAAGAGCCCTCGCCTGAGCGGCCTGAGCAAGCAGAGGCAAGCTGCCAATGCCCGGGAGAGGGACCGGACCCACAGTGTCAATACAGCCTTCAGTGCCCTCCGCACGCTCATCCCCACTGAGCCTGCTGACCGCAAGCTGTCCAAGATCGAGACCTTGCGCCTGGCGTCCAGCTACATCTCCCACCTAGCCAACATGCTGCTCTTGCAGCAACAGCAACAACACGAGGGCTTGGGAGTGGAACCGGGGCCAGTGAGGCAGCCTTGCTTGCAATACCAGCCTCTCCTGCAGGGCGGCGGCAACGCAGCAGCGCCAAGACCAATCTGCACCTTCTGTCTGAGCAACCAGAGGAAACAGGTAAGAGTCACCTCCTATCTGAGCAAAGGCCTGTACAGAATAGGACTAGCCTCAGCATGGCTCGGGGCAATTTCTCAGCAAGGTAATCTTCCTGCCCCTCTAATCTTAGGCTTTAGACCTGGTAACTATATTGCAAACTCAGAGTCTAGATTAGCTTGCTTTGTAAATGCAAAAAAAAAAAATGCACCTTCGGAACTGGCCATCAATGGGAAATGGAAGCATCTAGGGGAAGAAGTAGGCCAGCCTTTGTGTTAGCCGTGTGCCTAATTCTAACCAATGCACATGCAATGATGACAGTCCTTGTCAGATGGTCTTAGAGCATCCAGATTCTTTTTTTTTTTAAAAAAAAGATCTCTGAGTACAGCTTTTTGTAGCATGTTGCTTATTATACTGGCTCACTCACTTCATGTGAGAACTGCTTATATGCAATGTTCCCTCTAAGCTGTGGAGTCTTGTGAGCAAAAATTCTACTTTGTGAGCGACTGGCCTTAAAGTTGTGAGCGAGCGATTCGGCTACTGTGTAAATTAGTTTGCTCTGGAGCCCTCCTTCCTGAGCTAAGAGAAAAAACTGTGAGCCGGAGGCTAAAAAACTGTGAGCTAGCTCACACTAACTCAGCTTAGAGGGAACACTGCTTATATGATATTTTAAAAACTGTGTTTGACTTTGTTTTGTAGCTGGGGGGGAAATACATTTCTCCCTGACTCCTAAGATTCACATCATTATTGTCTGCCAAGTGTAATGTACTGCTTTCATTTCCAGGATCTCGTGTACCTCTCCTTCATTCTGTTCCATATGTAGTTTCTCCCTCAAGTGAAAGGGGAGAGGTATTCAAATTTTCCTTTGCACTTCATTCAGTCGGGTCTATCTCATAGTTTACAGTGAAATGAAAAAGGTGAAAGCTTTGTGCTGGGAAGCTGAAACTGTAAACATCAGAAACATAACACACCATGCTTCCAGTTTTAAGACGTTTCAAGTAAAACACCAACCCCATAACCTCTGGGTGAAATGTGTATTTGGTTTGGTAGGCTGATCTTGTATGAAATTCAGGTGAAATGGCCATCCACAGCTGAAGTGGAAATAAAAGATGAATTTCCATTTTACGTGTGCCCTGCTGTTTTCTAATGGATATCTTTATCCTCTTTGCAGCACAGAGAAAGGGAGAAACACTTATCTCTTTAACAGTTTTATGGACACAGATTCAGATGAGAAGCTTGCAAAAGTGCTGGACTGGTTATTGAACAGTTGTAGGTAATGTATCTGCACTCACGGACTAATGTTTACATTCAAACTGTGCAATTGTAAAACAAGAAAAGGGAAAGAAACCCCTGATTTGCACTATGTTGTCCATTGCAAGGAGTTTATTCAAGGGGCTTTTTGGAGATGAAATTGAACACGGCAGGGAAAGTTGCACCTGGTGTGGCAGCTATTTTTGTGCGAGAAATGCTAAACCTAAGCAGCCAAGCCCTGATACTGATGCCTCCTAAACCTATGTCACATGATGAAACCTGAGCTTTCAAACACCCAGAGTCTCCTTTTAATGCACCGGACCCAGAGTCTTGAGCCAGTCCTGGGTTGTGCATTGTCATGCTTCTGTCTTTTCCAGCCAAATACTCATTTGCCTCTGCTTGCATACTTAAGGGTTAGCACTGGAAGGGTATACTCTCTGCAAAACCTGAAGACATGCAGATGTCACAACCAGTTTAGCTACATGGTGAAGAATGTACTATCTATGCACCTTTCCTGGTATAGAAAAATGTTTGTCCCAATGCATACCTGCTCTATCACGTCTAGGTAGCTAGTATGTTGGAAAGTATAGGGATTTCTTCTTTTTAGTCACTCATTATTCAGACTCCAAAATTAATCGCTTTTTCCCCCTTTGGCAAGTGCCAAACCAAGCTAATCTGTTCTGTTTTTAAAAAAATTTCATAAATTAATTTCATACAATCAAAAATACCTGGAGCTGCCCAGCATGGAATTCATCTTCATATAGTGAGATAACCACGTGGTAAATAAAAGAATAGTGGGCAGCTGTAACTAATTATTGTACACAGGTGCCAATCTTATCTTCATCTACCAGTTGAAGCAAAGCCTGCCTGCTGTATTTGTCATGGGTATGCTGCTGCACTCCCCCCCTCACACTGCCATGCTTCTGTTAGCTACTTAGAGAGAAAATCAATATGCTGCTTCTCCAGAGACCTGCCAAGGCACTTCACAAAGCAAAACACAAATCATAAAACCGACAACAACAAAAATAATCAACACCTAAACAAACCATTAGAAAACAAGAGAGGAGCATAAAAATAGCCCAAGGCAACATTAAAATTAGCCTAAAATATATTCATAAAACAGTCCCCAGATTAGATGCTGACCATAAAAACAGCCAAAAGGGATGGAATCTCTGAGTTAAAACCCTGAATGAAAAGAAATGCTTTCACCTGATACCTAAAGAACAGTTAGTATTAGGCACCAGGCAAGTCTCAAGGCAAACAGCATTCAGATTTATTTATTTACTTCATCTATACCTCACCTTTCTCCCCCATGGGAGCCCAAGGTGACTTTCATAATTCTCCTGTCCTCCATTTTATCCTCACTACAACCCTGTAAGGTAGGTTAGGTTAAGTATGGGTGACTGGTGAAAGGTCACCTGGTGAGCATCCATGGCAGAGCAGAGATTCAAACCTGGTTCTCCCAGATCCCAATCCAACATTCTATCTACTACACCATAAAAAGGTAAAGGTAAAGGTTCCCTTGCTCGAAAGCCAGTCGAGTCCAACTCTAGGGTTGCGGTGCTCATCTCCGTTTCAAAGCCGAAGAGCCAGCGCTGTCCGAAGACGTTTTTGTGAGGGTCATAACTTGTGGGCTGGACAGTATGGGAAAAGGTGGTTCTTCAAGCAATTCAGGCTATTTGGCTATTCCACAGTAAGTTTCAATGCTTCATAAGCAAACACTGACCCTGATGATCTACCTGATATGTGATGGTTTCACCTATTTCGATATGGGATAGATGCTCACGATTCACTGTGTACCTTCTGCCTCGAAATATGTAAACATGGCTACAAACATCTACAATGCAGAAACATGCTGTGGGGAAGCAATCATGCCATATGTACCCACTTACAGGGAAAGGAGTGAAACACCCCAGTGACTGCTCCAGAACAACCCCATCTTTGGCCATGTGAATGAATGCACCCACCCGAAGACATGCACCACAGCTCTCCTGTCAATCCAGATCAACCAAATGGCGCTATTTGGCTATTCCACAGTAAGTTTCAGTGCTTCATAAGCAAACACTGACCCTGCTGATCTACCTGATATGTGATTGTTTCACCTGTTTCGATATGGGATAGATGTTCACGATTCACTGTGTACCTTCTGCCTCAAAATATGTAAACATGGCTACAAACATCTACAATGCAGAAACATGCTGTGGGGAAGCAATCATGCCATATGTACCCACTTACAGGGAAAGGAGTGAAACACCCCAGTGACTGCTCCAGAACAACCCCATCTTTGGCCATGTGAATGAATGCACCCACCCGAAGACATGCACCACAGCTCTCCTGTCAATCCAGATCAACCAAATGGCTCTTGAGTGAGATGCAGCCAAAATGAGAGGAGGTTCCTGGCTTAGGCTAGAAACTTGAGATGGGCTGTGCATAGTGACTCGGGCCAACTCTTGAAACGGCGTGGGATCTTTCTAAATTTGCTCATTGTTATGGCAGTATGGAGCGGGAACATTTTCCCAAGGGTCCTCTAAATTTATCTGCCCTGCATGGTTACTCCAGAGTTGTTTCTGTACGTTGCAGTGCCATCATATTACTGCTTGTCAAGGGGCATGCAGTCTTGGTTTTGAAAAATGCTGGGAAAACATAAAAAGGTGGGTCACATTTCCAACTATGACCAGAATGACTGAAATAAAGCAGAAAATGTTAGTTTATGGTAGAAGAGGTCTAAAATTTTCCAATGAGATTTTCTTTCAGGATATGCATAAATACAGGGAGGGGTGATTATACAGTTTTATGCTGCAGAAGGTAACTCTTAGTCTCACGTATCATATCTGTAAGCAATTGGTTAAATCAACCAGGAGGAAAGAGATGAAAGTATAACATGATTAGCAATCCCCCAGTTATGGTTTCTCAGCATTCCTTAACTTTAAACTATTTTTATGCATATATTGTGTGTTAATGCACGTTATAGTGATGTTCCGTGGCAGGTTCCAAATGGTAATTGGATGATACCTTCTTCTGGCTACCAATATCCTTGTCATACTGCTATCTTTCATTGATAGGCAAAGTATAGGTAGACATAATTGTAACACTTCTGTCCCAAACACAGTTACATCCTTCTAAGCCTATTCAGTGGATTTAGAAGGGTGCAATTCTGTTCAGGATTACACTTTCAATAATCTTTCTTTCCTCGCTGAAGCAACTTCTTTTCCTATTCTCAAGCATAACAATTTCCATAACTGTTCCTGACAGTACATGGGAATATAGTTACCAGATTTGCAGGTAATCATGCCATGTTTTATTTATTTAAAAAGCTGGTGCTTATGTTTACATAAAACGGGATTCTATACAAAGCACATTCCACTTCAGCCTCAGAGTCTGAGGGTTGGTGCTGCTTTGTGATGAATAAATCAGATGATGACTCATCAACCACAATTAGAGGCACAAGAAAAACATGGGCTGGAATGAGGAGGGTGATCCTGTGAAACAGCCCTGTGCCCCGATTCATACAATTGCACCTTAAGCATATACCATTTTCTGTTATGTTTCTGTCCTTTATAAAATATTTCATACACATTTGATAATTCTTCTGTAATTGCCTTTAATAAGAGTCATCATATTTTAAAAGCGTCAGGGATTCTAACCCTTTGCAAACAGGGATTCTAACCCTTTGCAAACCCTGAATGTGGCAGATGCTTTTGTAAATATTGGGTGGAATCCAGAGTACCGTCCCCCAGACCACTAGCCATGCTGGAATCCGCTGGAGGAGAGGGAATCAGCAAAATCACTCTCTCTTCTTCTGCTACCAGAATTTCCCCTCTGCTGGTTGAAAATGAATTGTTTATGCAATGGCTGTTTTCCCCCCCATCATAGTGAGACAATAAAGTTGATTATATGGGGGGGGAAGTATTTGCTTAGGCTTGGACCCCGTGCCTTGTGTCTGCTTGCTCCCTCTTCATCCCTCCTTCCTCCCTCCATGGCAGAAGCGGTCTTCAACTCTAGTGTGCGCTTCTCTGGCACTAGGCACTTTTCAGCTCATTGAAAGGCATTGGCCATGCAATTACCAGAAGCACCCAGCTGCAGATGAATGTGCTCGGCAGTGGGAGACTGTCTCTGCAGTGGAAAAGGGCACTGCAGAAGCTGAAACAAGGTTTGAGAATCTGAGTCTTAGTTTTTACCAGTAAACATGCAATATTCTGTTTCTGGTGGTAGAGAGCGTTGCCAAATTGCAGCTGACTTATGGAGACCCAGCAGGGTTTTGAAGGCAAGAGATGAAAAGATGTGGTTTGCCGTTGCCTGCCTCTGCATAGCAACCCTGCACTTCCCCAGTGGTCTCCCATCCAATGACTCACCAGTGCTGACTCTGCTTCTGAGCTCTGATGAAGCTGGGCAAGCCTGGGCCAACCAGGTCAGGGCGATTCACTTTTCTACTTTAGACTATTCACCATCCTTTCAGAAACGGGTCGATGAAATCCTCCTCCTCAAATAATCCTTTCAGAACATAGCTTAGTCATCCCAATTGGGATTCCATACACACATGCTTATTCTCAGTTGACAAAAGTGTTTAACTTCTGGTCTCATGGGAATCAGCAACAAAATGTGAGCTGCAATGAGCCCTTTTCTATTACCCATGATAATCCAGATAGCTGAGTGCACACCACGCTCCCTCTTCATCCCTCCCTCCATGGCAGAAGCAGTCTTCAACTGTAGTGTGCGCTTCTCTGGCACTAGGCACTTTTCAGCTCATCGAAAGGTGTTGGCCTTGCAATCACCAGAAGCACCCAGCCGCAGAGGAGTATGCTCGGCAGTGGGAGACTGTCTCTGCAATGGAAAAGGGCACCGCAGAGGCTGAAACAAGGTTTTAGTATCCGAGTCTTAGTTTTTAACAGTAAACATGCAATATCCTGTTTCTGGTGGTAGAGAGTGTTGCCAAGTTGCAGCTGACTTATGGAGACCCAGCAGGGTTTTGAAGGCAAGAGATGAAAAGATGTGGTTTGCCGTTGC
Organism: Gekko japonicus; assembly: GCF_001447785.1. Classification (NCBI taxonomy): domain Eukaryota; kingdom Metazoa; phylum Chordata; class Lepidosauria; order Squamata; family Gekkonidae; genus Gekko; species Gekko japonicus. Next base: position 179,383 of record NW_015159765.1, read on the forward strand.
CTGCCTCTGCATAGCAACCCTGCACTTCCCCAGTGGTCTCCCATCCAATGACTCACCAGTGCTGACTCTGCTTCTGAGCTCTGATGAAGCTGGGCAAGCCTGGGCCAACCAGGTCAGGGCGATTCACTTTTCTACTTTAGACTATTCACCATCCTTTCAGAAACGGGTCGATGAAATCCTCCTCCTCAAATAATCCTTTCAGAACATAGCTTAGTCATCCCAATTGGGATTCCATACACACATGCTTATTCTCAGTTGACAAAAGTGTTTAACTTCTGGTCTCATGGGAATCAGCAACAAAATGTGAGCTGCAATGAGCCCTTTTCTATTACCCATGATAATCCAGATAGCTGAGTGCACACCACTGAATAAGACCCATGGTATTATCAACCTAATTCAGAAGCAGCTGTGCCGATGCATCCATCCACAAGTGCAAGCTCTGGCCGTCAAGGCCTCAGCATACCTGGACTCAAAAGCCCTTTTCATAGAATGGGTACAGGGAAGAAAATGCACCCACTGGACCCAATGCCCAGGAGTTCAACCTACCTTTTTTATTGAACAATGTGTATATAGATGGTATGTGTGTAAGCTCATTTCAAAATTTATGCTGAATGTACATATTGACTGGATCTCATCCAAGGGTACCTCCTGTAAGCATTCAGTCTATGTAACACACTGTATGAAACAGGCTCAAGATTCTCAGTGGTCCAGACAGCCATGTATCTCCTGCTGGGGCTCCTACAACTCTGTACTGGCAACACAGTCTGTTAGCACATTTACTGGTGCACCATGCCCACACATGTAAGACTCATAGTCTTTCTGGTATGTGTTGGAAGTGTTTAAAAATCATTTTGGTGATAACTGAGATAACATACACTAAAACAAGATTGCACTGACCTGTAACTGTTGTTCATCAAGTGGTCTTCCGTGTAGGTACATATGTGGGACTGCACAGAAGCCACAAAGATGAACAGTTACTTACAACAGAGACTACAAGGGTTTCCTTGTACAAATCAAGGAAACGGCATGTGTATGCTGTAGCTACCTTTTGTATTTCTGAATTTGCACTTATGTCACATACCATTGTCTACAAAGGCTGCCTTCCTATGTCATAATATGATATCAGTGCATGTAGAGAAAAAAGAGGTCCATGGCATTAATCTGCTCCAAGCCAGCTCTCTGCTGTGGAAATGGGGGCTCTGATGCATAGATGGAACTCCCCACTGCTGAAGGCTTCCCTATTCATTGCAGTGGAGAAGGCATTGCTGTGAGCACACTAAGGGGTTGTCTTTCAGGAACACCTGCTGCTTACTCCCCACTGTAACAAATGGGAGATATTAGCAGAAGAAATTCTTGATCGATTGTGTCCTAAAACATTTGAACTTACTTGGGTGCCACCACTTGAATTTACCCATTTGCTAATTGTATGCTTTAAGATCTGGCTAGCTTGGGGTCTGGCACATTGGTGACACCATCCAGAGTGGAGTCTTCAGAGGCAGGTCAGTCAACAGAGGCCTCAAGATCCAAGGCGCTCTGGGCGTGGAGAGGTGTTGGGTGTCCCCTAAGCCTTCTGATTTCCCCCAGGATGGTCCCCACCATGTCCTGATCATCCTCAGATGAAGAATCTGTTTCTGTGCCCCAGTATGGCCCAAGAGAGCCAAGAATCTGAACCTAGCCTCTTCTTTGTGGCCAGGACTGCTGCAAAAGACAGAGTCCTCAACCATCTGTACAGTCCTGGTCAAACCTTCATCTGAATGCATACAGGCCCGGGATGGAGACACCAGGAGAGATTCCGCTCCCCCCACATACATACATTCAGCCTGCAGATTTTGAACATATAAACATGGCTTCTGTGTACAGCACTGATATCACTGTAAAGCACACAAGGGCACATTAGATCGGAATCCTGAATTTTATTATGCTACTCTGCACTATCAACAAGGAAACAGACTGTACCATTTGACTTTATTTACTGTCTTTTTTAAAAGGAAGCCTTAAAATATATTACTTATTTCAAATGGCTCAGAATGTCTGTGTAAACTTCTGGTTTCTTTGACAATAATATTTGATTACTTCTTTTCAAGCTGAAAAGTAGACAAATTTTGAGTCAAATTTGTTTGTAGATATCCAATAATTTGTCCTAAAATAAAGTGTATTTTTCTATCACATATTAACATTGAACTCATTGTAAAGTTATGCTTTTGTCTGTACATTTGTTTTTGTTGTTGAAAGTGTTTCATTTATATGGACTTTTACAGTAACAGGCTGTATGTGCCTATGCCACCAGCCATATATAAAGTTGGTGAAGTTCACTTTGATATCAACATCCATTGGGAGGATAGGACTTTGGCTCACATTCACAATGATCCATCCCAGACAAATTATCTGTACCAGGGCTCTTTTTGTAGAAAAAGCCCAGCAGGAACTCATTAGCATAATAGGCCACACCCAACAGCAAACCCATTAGCATATTAGGCCACACCCTGACAGCACTGCTCATTAGCACATTAGGCCACACCGCCATGTTACCAGAAGTGTGGTCATTCAGCCACACTCACCTTTCCCTTCTTATTCTGTTTACCTTGTTTGTTGTCAAAACCCAGGGCTTTTTTTTGTAGCAGGAACTCCTTTGCATGTTAGGCCACACACCCCTAATGTAGCCAATCATAATGAGTTTCTGCTATTGGGTGTGGCCTATTATACTAATGAGCTCCTGCTGGGCGTGGCCAACTCCAGAGCCAGCCGAAACTCCGTTCCTGTGCGTTCCTGCCCAAAAATAGCCCTGATCTGTACTCTAAAAACGGGAGGATTCACTTATCTGGTACTGCAGAAACCAGAGCTGTGTATGTTATCAAAGCCAGGATGGGACCGTAGCAGCTGTACCAGAATTAAGACCAGGAGGTAGGGTTGTCCTCTTTGGATTCGGAAATTGCTGGAGATCGGGGAGGGACCTCAGTGGGGATGTGATGCTACAGAGTCTGCCCTTTGAAGCTTCCATTTTCTCCAGGATAGCTTATATCTGTAGTCTGGAGATCAGATGTCATTCCAGGAGAACTCCTGACCCCACCTGGAGCCTATCAGGAGGGTATGGTTTCATGCTGAAGTAAGTGACTTGAAATGGGTACTGGAGGCTGAAGTGTAGCAAGAAGAAGAAGAAGAGGAAGAGATTGGATTTATACCCCGCCCTTCACTACCCAAAGGAGTCTCAGAGCGGCTTACAAACTCCTTCCCCTTCCCCTCCCCACAACAGACACCCTGTGAGGTAGGTGGGGCTGAAAGAACTCTTGACAGAAACTGCTCTTTTTCAAGAACAGCTCTTATCAGAACTACGGCTTGCCCAAGGTCATCCAGCCAGGTGCAAGTGGAGGAGTGGGGAATCAAACCCAGTGTAACAGGCCAGATTCACCCGCACTGGATTCACCCCCCAGCCAGAGTAACCCTGGGGTTACTCTGGCCTAGCCTAGAATAATCCCAGAGGGGTTACTCTGGCCTAGCCCAAAGTAACCCCGGGGTTACTCTGGCTGGCCCAGATTAACCCCCCAGGCCAGATTAACCCCCCAGGCCTGCTTTCTGGGTCTGCTGTCCTGTCTCCCTTTTAAATTACTTCTTATCCCCAGCACCAGCAGGCCTCAGGGGCCAGATCAGGCCTGACCAGCTCTTGGAGGAAGAGACTATGTCTGGCCTAAGGCATGCCTGGAAAGACCAGACAGTTGGGAGAGTTATCCGGGGTTATTCTAGGCTAGGCCAGAGTAACCCCTGGGTTACTCTGGTTGGGGGGTGAATCTGGCCTGTTACACCTGGCCAGAGTAACCCCTCCGGGGTTATTCTAGGCTAGGCCAGAGTAACCCCGGGGTTACTCTGGCCAGGGGGTGAATCCGGCCTGTTACACCGGTTCTCCCAGATTAGAGTCTGCGCACTTAACCACTACACCAAAAGGGTTCTGCTCTTTTGCACATCCCAAACCACATCTACTTACTAGTCACTTTCGATAGAAGTGCAACTACCGTTGGATTGGCCCAATTCAAGTCCAGTAGCACCTTAGAGACCAGCAAGATTTTGGGAGGTATAAGCCTTTGAGAGTCAAAGCTCCCTTTGCCCGACACAGGCGGATTGTTGCCAAAGGTGTGTTCCACCAAGCACATCTTCTGTAAGCCCCACAGACATGTGCAATATTTTCTAAAACTATAACAAGGTTTATCCCACATAAATCATTTCAGATTGTTTTATAAAATGCTTCAGCACTGAAGGGAAGAACACAGATAATGACTCAACAGTGGACCTCATGATCTTGCTGCATGGACAGAAATCATTACATTTTGCTCCCTGACCTGGATAGCCCAGGCTAGCCCAATCTCATCAGATCTTGGAAGCTAAGCCAGGTAGCCCCTGGCTAGTATTTGGATGGGTGACTTCCAAGGAATACCAGAGTCGTGACACAAGGACAGGAAATGGCAAACCACCTCTGAAATGTCTCTTGCCTTAGCACCAAGTCTAGCTTGCCGTCTAGTTAGGCATAACGCTAAAACAGCTAGCACTTCTGGCTGCCAGACAATCTTAGGATTTCCTGGCTATACTATACACACGGCCAAATGATGATGATGATGATTTCATTTTGTGGAAGGGAAGGGACACTGATTCCTCCCTTGTCTGCAGCTCTCCATGTCGCTTTAAATGTTAACCTGGAAGACCCCTCTCTACCCACTGGCAGGTTGCAGAGGATGCAGTCAGACATAGGTGGAAGGCCATCTTTGAGTCTAAGCCAGGGCTCCCTAACCCTCTCGAGTTTGCGGGCACCTTTGGAATTGTGACACAGGGTGGTGAGCAGAACCACATAATGACAGCGGTGTGGTTATGCATAATTCTAATATTAACTCTTCAAAATCAAACAGGATGCTTTTTAAATGAAAATATTTTAAAATATTTTCTTGCATACACACAGCTTATCTTCAGTCACACAGTGATGATGGCGGCAGCTGCTGCCAAAGCAACATTTTTAAAGATCTGCACATCCAATCAGATCTCCAGTGGGAGAGTGAGAAAGAAGCCCATCTAGCCCCACCACTTTATGGAAAGAAATACTTGGCAGGTGCCAAGAAAGGTGTAGGCGGGCACCATTGCACCCAAGAGCAGTACACTGGGTGCTCCTGGTCTACGCCATTGTTGCATATCGATATATGTACCTCAAAGTCTCTGCTCAAAACTAACATGTCTACATCATTCAAGTCATCTACCAGAACTAATTACTGCATTTTTCTGGATAAAGCTTGAGCTTGTCTGCAGCAACCAAGGATGTCAAAAGAGCTTTGGCTGTGGGAAAGGCCAGACAGTTGTCTGGTTTAGATGAGGTTCGGCAGCTGCACCCCTGCCTGAATGAGGGCTTAGATGCTGAGCCTTTCTAGGAGAGAAACAATATGTCCAGAATGAAAATCAGCAAACTCTGATGGGCTTTTAGCCAATCACCTGACTAAAGGATAAGCCAGGCACCCAAAAATATATTCCAATGACAGGATAGCTACTGTTTGGGCCAGACTGGATATGAGACTAGCTGCTCAGCTGCCAGCAAAAATATCAGCTTTATATCTAGCTAACCCCTCTCCACCTCTAGTTAGTACAAGTAACAAGTACAGATATCTGAAGAAGTGTGAGGCATAAGAAAGCTCATACCTTAAATAAACCTCTGTTGATCTTAAAGGTGCCGCTGGACTCAAAACTTGTTCTACTGTTTCAGACCAACACAGTTGCCCTGCCCACCTGGATTTCTTGCGAAAACTAAACATTTCATATTATTTCCAGGTAACCCAAAGGCCATTAGATGGCACTATTGACACCATGAACTTTATTTTCCCCATCAGAAAGTTTGCTTGTGGTTTCAGCTCAACATGGCAATCCAGCTTTTGGTTAATTCTACATAGTGAAGGCTGAGATTACTGTTACAGCTTGTATGAGACCAACACAGCTTGGCCAGGGGACAGCTAAAACCAAAGAGCCAGTTTGGCCCCCAGTGATCCTGGAGGGTTTTTTAATCATATCCTGGGTGTGGAACAGGGGTCACTGGGGTGTGGGGGGGTATTGGTGAATTTCCTGCATTGTGCAGGGGGTTGGACTAGATGACCCTGGAGATCCCTTCCCACTCTATGAGTCTATGATTCTATAATTCACCAGGCTGGCTCTGGGCACGCCAGCACCTCTGTCAGGCAGAAGCGCCTGAGATCCTCCCCCTCTCCTTTTCCTTCGCCCGACTTGGATCCCAGGTGCTTCTGCCTGTCAGAGGGGCTGGTGCACACTTCCGGTAATGTCAGGGGTGTGTGGCATATGCTAATAAGTTATGCTAATGAGCTCCTGCAGCTCTTTTTCTACGAAATGACCCCTGGTTATACTGTAATGTGCTTTGATTCAATATTAGCGATGATCATATTTCTCTTGTTCCATTCCGTTATTGTTCCAAGGGTTCTCGCTGTCCTGTCTTTCACTTTTAAATTCCAGTTTAACTAGTAGGATTTCTTTTTAAAATTCTGGAATTGGAGCCTGTGCAGTGCAACACAGCTTTCAGTTCCTTTAATTCATGTACATATGCATCACTGAAGCACATGTGTGCATGAATAAAACACTGCAAAAAAGGTCAGACTTAATACCTCTGTGCATATACTAAGATCAAAGTCTTTATCTGATGTCTTAGTGATATGTATACATGTTGGCAAAGTACCCAACCACCCAAAATCTTGAAACATCAAGGTATTTTCTTGGTGGTGTTTAGTCAGTGTGAATGTGCACACTAGTTAACAGAGGAGAAAAAGAATAGGGGGGAAATTGTGCATGTACACTGTCCAATATTCAGAACTTTAAAAAATGGAACAATGGAAGATTCCTAACACATCAGTTCCATTTAGGAAATGAGACCAGTTAATTCAGAACTCCAGAATCTGTCAATGAATTCAGAAGAAGCATCTGTATGAAACATGGTTGTATTAAACACACTTAAGGAACTCCCGGTTGGTTCATGTCATGATCACACATGGCAATCACAGAGTTCTTCGTTCAATAAGCTGTTTGGGTCACCGTAGCTTAAGCTTAAGCACTGGGTATCTTTCCACATCCATGCATGTGCAGTCAGCACCATCCATTTGCGAAGTTATCACCTCAGTACCTGCCACCACCAATTATTTAAAGAAAGAATACAATAAGAAACACAGTAATACTTCAGGGGGGACGGGACTATGCTGTACGGTTTGGTACATGGTTGCCAATCTGTCTGCACATCAAGTGTTCAGGCATCCTTATTTTCATATGCCCTCATGGGAGTAATATCGGTTTTCCCACCCACTCACTCCTGCATCATTCAAAGCAGTTTTAATTTTTATGACTGCACAAAAAAACTAGACTGGGTTTCTGAATTGACTGATGGTCATATATCCACTTTCCTACATATTACAGTGAATCTGTGATTTTGATCTGTGTGGTTATGCGTTCCCACTCCTGCAGCTCAAGCCCGATTTTCCTCTGAAAAAAGTTTTACACTTGCCCCCTAAGTAAGTGTGAATAGGACTGCGGGAGTGCTGCTTAAGTGTTTTTCTCATTCATCTCTGAAAAAGCCTACCCTGGCAGCAGCAATAACACTTCCGAGAGAGGCAGGCTATTTGTGATTATTTGGCTGAGCTGTCATTCTGACGCACGATATCCCTGAGGATCTCCTGTATGCGGTCTCCAGCGTATGCAACCTAAAAATATGGTTGCATTTCGATTAAGGGGAAAGCCTTCAAAACAGGAGTTTGGGTGGGGGAACAATGTTTCTACGATAATCTATGGGGGCTCCTTCTCAACAAAGCAGACACTTCTTTAAGCATATACATTTATTTGTACAATATTAAGAATGTGTAACCCCCTCACTTTTTACAATGTTTCCCTTAGCCCTGTGACCCTTTCCCAGTGCCTGTACTAACCCCTAAGAGTTGAGAAGATGTGGCAAGTGTACACAGTGACAGTTGGTAGTGCTGGGCAGCAGTTAGGAAATGGCTGTAATCTGTGGTTGAAAACTGAAGAGTGCAGATACCACTAGGGCAGCACTGGGCACAGTGGCATAGAGAACAGCTCATGCTGGGGAGTGAGCAACTACCTGGAGTAGCTGTGGCAGGAAAACTGGAGCCACAGACAGAAAGCTTGGGCTATTGGTACAAAAGGAGAACATTTGTTACATGACTGGAAAGAAAACCACTGCAGGTAACTCAAGGGAAGGAGCAGAATGAAAGCAGTGTGATTTTTGTTCCATATTTTCCATACAAAGTAAAGACTATGTGACTTACAAAGAGCACCATCTAAATCACCTCAGGAAGAAACAAAGCCTTGCATGTTGGGAAGGTATCCACAAGTGTGTAGAACAGGAAATATATATACTTTAGGTAGCCCAGTTCTGTCTATTAGCAATTCTACATCCTACACAAAATATTCTTTGTTAAAATAAACCATAGATAATAGCATTCAGAGTGGGATAACTGAAGTATAACAAGTTGAGTGGATACCAGGTATTAATTGTATATGACAAAAATAAGCACTGTAGCATTAACGCCTTGGTGCCAGCCCTGTGACACTTCCAAATCTCATACTTATGGAAAATGCAAATGTATGCAGGTATGGTTCTAAAAGACAAATCTTTAGGTAACACACACATCCCTTTGATCTGTGCAGAGCTTTTACATTGTAAATGAGAAGCATGTACTTGAATGTTACTTATGTTTTCAAATATTTGCAGGTAGTTCTAATTCATTCTCCAAAAAGCAGGACTTTGTACTTTTAAGTGATTTGCAGTTCAAGAGGCTGCCTTTTAATTTGTTTGCATAACCAGATAAATCTTGACATTTTAAAATCCAAATCACTATTATTAGACTATTGGAGCTAACGATTCCATCTAAGGTGCATATGTTCCAGCATCCTCTGATCGATGAACTTCAGTACATGATTATAAAGGCTTAGGTGATTCATGTAATCATTTCAATACATTACAGATTCCATCTAAGGTGCATATGTTCCAGCATCCCCTGATCGATGAACTTCAGTACATGATTATAAAGGATATATATGGGGAAGTGAGCCTAAGAAGAAAAAATGCAGAAATGTTATAACAAGCGTAAGAGAAGCAGATAGATTTAATGGGTTCTGTAAACTGGGGAGGATTATACTTCTCTGTCACTGAAATTGTTGGAGTCCAAATTCATTAATCAATGGTTGAGTTCAGACTGGCAGTTTGAAGAGGGAGGGTGTCGTGGATTTTTCCCATTCACACTGCAGCGACTGATGCGTGAGCATACCGGGAGGAGGCGCGAGGGAGCGTTCACACCGTTGGCCCGGAGGCACGGCTGTAAGGCGCACTTTTGGCATTCACACTTTGTTGGTGTGGGATGGATGCGCTTTCCAGGGTTTGCTACCACTTTCACCACGTATCTTTTAAACTCAGGAGTGAAGCATTATAAGACGGGTTGAATACAGGTGGGGAACGCCGGACAGATGTGCCTGTGTGAACCACCCATTTAATCCGGTTGTGAAACGTTCCTCACACGTGCCTATATCGAGGCAAACTGCCCATCTGAACTCGACCAATGTGTTTCCAATCTGATGTCATCATATTATCCACTAGGAGTAAGGCCTGTTGTGGGAAGAAATACAACAAGCTCTAGAAAGAGGGTCCAGCTGAGTGTCCTGGCTGTGGCTTGGTACGAGCTGTCTTTTTTACCCTGGGAAGGGTTTGTGATGGTAAACTATCGAGGCTGTATCTTGAGGTCATGTGTGTATGTAGGGCAAGTGATACCGGTTGGCAGCCAGATGCAGTGGTTCCCTAAAGACTTCCTGGGCCCACTGGGAGGTTGGGACCTCAGCACAGTATAATGCCATAGTGTCTACTGCCCAAAGCAGCCATTTCCTCCAGGAGAATTGATCTTGGTCATCTGGAGATCAGTTGTAATAGCTGGAGGTCTCCAGGTGCCACCTTTGGAGTGCCTCACAAGCCACCCTGGTTCTCACCACCCTGAACAACTTCGTGTCATCTGCAAATTTAGCCACTTCACTGCTTACTCCCAACTCCAATTCATTAATGAACAAGTTAAAAAGCATCGGACCACATGGATCAGTACTTTTTTACCTTTAATTAATGCTGCTTTTAGGGTTGGGGATTTTATTTACTTCATTGTTATTTTATAGTAGCTATACTATTTGAATTGTTTATTGTTTCAAGCCACCTTGAAGGGTCTTATCAAGAAACATATAACATATTCAATGCATGAGTGTGTGTGTGTATATGTATACACACTCACAGATACATAAAATTGTATATTGAATATAAATAACATATTTATTTATATAAAATATTTATATGCCCACTTTTCTCCTGACAGATCCAGGACTCAAGGCAAATATCGTTAATATATAACACAATAGAACAACTATTACAAAGTTTGAGTCCAGTGGCACCTCTAAGACCAACAAAGTTTTATTCAAGGTATGAGCTTTTGTATCTGAGGAAGTGTGCATGCACACAAAAGCTCGTACAGTGTTTTTAGACAGGGGCCTTTAATATATTTTAATGCATTTAGTGTTTCATTGTTTTAACTTTGTACTTAGATCCAGGAGGGCAGCAAAGTTTGAGTCCGGTGGCACTTTTAAGACCAACAACATTTTATTCAAGGTATGCGCTTTCATATCTGACGAAGTGTGTATGCACATAAAAGCTCATACTTTGAATGAAACTTTGTTGGTCTTAAAGGTGTCACTGGACTCAAACTTTGATCTACTGCTTCAGACCAACATGGCTGCTCACCTGGATCTAATTACAAAGGTAAAACAATGAAACACAAAATACATTAAAATATATTAAAAGCACCTGTCTAAAACACTACGTGGACACAGCTATCACAACTGAGATGCAGTCTTTTTATCTATCTGAAGACAGAGATCATATGCAAGCACAGCTAAAGCTGTCTCACTCCCAAATCCAGGCCTGAAGCTACACTGAAAAGGTTCAAGAGCAGATATGTAATCCCAAGTATTTCTGGAGTTGCTGTGCTGCTACCCAGTCAAAAAAACTTTTCCCATAAAAGGTGAAGGTTTTAAACAATTCTGTAATTAGCCAGGGCTGGTTTATCTAAAGATGGCTTCTTGAGTAATGGTCTAATAACCACAAATTCCAGGTACTTTAGGGGAAAAGCCTCACTCTGAATTCAGGGACCCGCTGCACTCCTCTAGGATTTAACAGATTAAGAAAGTGCTAGACTGTAAGTGCAGACTTCACCCTCCCTAGAACTTTGTCAACACTGGTCAAAGAAACCAAACTTAACTGATTTAACTGATTTAAGCAACTAGGTGGTTCTACATATGCTTTCCTACAACTTGCGCTTTAAAATTAATAATCTATGCTTATACAGTACTATACCTTCTACTGGTGTCTTTCTGTTTATTTATTTCAGACATCGATATCCCTGCTTTTCTTCCACATTACTAGGAGCCAAGGCAGCAAACAATAAAATCAGCACAATCTTTACAATGGACTCCTTTAAAATGACATGCTTATTAGCCCTATCCAATCACTGCCCGACTGCCACAGCTGTCATGAGAAATTAGGCACAGTCTGGAACATTTAGATGTGAATAGCTAGGACTGTGATTCTGAAGAAGCCTGAGAGCCCTTAAAATGAATACTTCTGCTTTATGTGGAAACCGCTCTTCAGGAAGGACACAGCCCCCTCTGCCCATAGTAAAGAACCCTCCCTGTGGCAATACTGTGTGGTCATGTACTAACTCTGTTAAGGCATAAGTTTTCCAGGAAATTACAGAATTAAAAGGGAACAAAACAAAACCCTGCATGGAGGGAGAACCCACTTGAGACATCATGGATATTCCGCTTTTAAGATGTTGAGCAAGCAGATAATTGATTCATCTGAAGCAGCACAGTTTAATAAGCTGGAAAAAAAGTTAACCTTAAATAGAACTGAAAATAGGACAAAGTTTGAGTCCAGTGGCACCTTTAAGACCAACAAAGTTTAATTCTTGGTATAAGCTTTCGTGTGCACTGGACTCAAACTTTGTTCTGTTGCTTCAGACCAACACGGCTACCCACGTGAATCTAGAGCTGGAAATGTCTGCCAGATTTTCCAAATGGAGCTAAAATACACTACAGGCTCAGAGGGTTTTTTATGCACAGTAAACCAGAGATAATGGGAGTTTGAAATGTATTTTAAAAAGCAAAGAAAGAGAAAAATGAGCTCTGTTTTCGTTGAAGCATTTTACACCATGATGCTTTGTTGACGGCATATATAGCAGCCTCTGTTCTTTAGGGACTGGTTTGAGTGACGGAGTTATCAGTGAGTATAAGATTTTTCTTTGCCTGCCTGATCTGTGCCGTCAAATAGTGCCACAGAGATTCCATGTCTAATTTCATCCCTGCTCCTTAGGAGCACAGTATGTACAATTCCCACTAACTTTAACTTTCCAGCCTGTAAAGCACATTCAGCTACCAGCATCTTAAAACATGGGGTGGCAGGGGTGGCCCAGAGCTAATTCCAGCATGACTAGCTGTGGTATTCTCTCCACAAAAAAGTATAAACATGAGTGAAGCGTTATCTCTCTGTACTGGATATTTATGTCCTTATTTTGGGCTGCTTTATACATTGCATTTTTAAGGGGAAAAATTCAGCAGGGCCACTGTATTAATCTAATGCAGCTGAACTAACAGAGTATGCTGACATCTCTGCGGGGAGGGCGGGGTATAAATCTTAATAAATAAAATAAATACATAAATAAATAAATAACAGATTTAGGCCCCGGTCACACGGGCCGGATATCGCGGGGGGGGAGCGTGGCTAATTGCCCCAGCGCAGTTTGATCCACAATTACGCGATCAGACGTGCCAGTGGCACACCATGGGTCCTTCCCCCGGCGCCGGCGGATAAACGAGGGACCGGAGGGGAATGCCGCAAGCTGGCATGATCACACCACGGGAGTATGACGACAGCCCGTGGCAAACGTTTACTAGTACTTTGGAGGTACTACTTTTTTAATGCGCATTTTCGGTGGTAAGCCACGGGTGCGCTCCACTTCCCAGATGTTGGGGTGTGATCGCGCCCGGATATTCCGCCCACCATTTGTGCCTCTCCCGCGGCAACTTTGCCATGTGACCGGGGCCTTATTATAGCAGAAGCTTCCATGAGACAGAGCCCACATTGTTGGCTGCAGTATTTTTAAGGAATACTCAACCAACATTGGCTTGAAAACATGTTCATGATTCATAGATACACTTGTAAGGAAACTAGTTTAGGCCATAGATAGGGTTGCCAACTTTTGAGGGGTAGCTATGGTTCTCCTTGAATTACGGCTACTCTCCAGACAACAGAAATTAGTTCCCCTGGAGGAAATGGCTGCTTTGGAGGGGAGACTATGGCATCATACCTCACTGAGGCTCCTCTCCTCACCAATTTCCCGACCCAGAGTTGGCAACCATAGTGTAGTTTTCTAATGTTTAAGAAGTGTGTGGCAAATATAGATTTGCTGCTTCTTAATGTATAAACAGGTCCTTGATTAATGAATTAAATAACATCAAGAACATCAAGAATTTGCTCTCATTTTTGTCCTAGGTATCCTTTCAAGAATACTATGGCAGGGGTTGGAAGGAAGCCACTGGTTTATATACCAGAATGCCGAAAGTATTAAATTTGCCCTCAAATGAAAAGAGCAAGTCAAGAGGAAAGCTTATGCCTCATGAAGATATTCTATCTACTAGAATTTATGGCCTTGGAGGATTAGGGTAAACTGCTTCCAAACTAAAATTACTACAATGTTTTCAGTGACCATGAAATCACATACATGGATATCTGGATAAATCCCAAGAATATTCCAAACTACTGAAATTAAAAGAGAAAGAGAGAGAGAGAGAAACTAACTGCAAACGTGTTTAAGAACATGGAAAGTTGACACAAGAAAAAAAAGTAACTCATACTTAAACATTACACAGAAATCAGGCATCTTTAATGTGAAGACTGTACTCGGGGCATTTTCACATATTGCAATTGTACAGCTGTATTACATTTCCCCCATTTCCTGTCATACTGTGAAACAATGGGATTTTTCTAGTCAAAGAATTTGGATTGTTCCCTGTTCTCTCTTTATGTAAATAGAAATTTTGTATTTCTAAAGTATTTATACATAAAATACCAGTAGATGGCAGTATAAAGCCATATTGATGGTGACTGTTAATAGTACATTGTTCCCAAAACAGAATTAAGCCAGTGATGAAACAATGTGATAGGGGAAAAAATTGCACATTCTAATAACTATCATCTTCCATATCAATTACTGAACATTTTCGACACATAGAGGCAAAATTAATTGTGTTGAAAGTCTCCTCTGGATAAGGGATGCAGTGGGGAAAATATGATGCTGTTGAAAACTGTGGGAATAAAAAATCTTTTGTTATCTAAAGTTGCTGTTTTCTTGCCAACAATAAACTGTGTTTCTAGAAGTTTTCAGTGATGTCTGTTTTTGGACATTAACGGGATGACTACTTAGATTACCCCCAACATGTATAAATTATCAATTTTTTACCCAACTACGTAAGTACAATAAAATGTTAGAATCTTAATAAACTTTTATCGATAAGACTTTTGCAATTTCATACCACCTCTTGCATGGGTGTTGGGATGCATTATATTTGTGAGACCAGAACAGGAACAACTGCATTTTTAGAATTCATGCCTTGACTTTTGTCTCACACAGCTGAAATGAATTTTCTCTCCAAAAAAATTACCCCCAAATTGTTTGCTAATATTCTCCATAAGTTTACCAAGTATTCTGCAAATGTTTGATAGGTTAGTTTCTGACAAATAATGTTTTATACCTAATTGTGACATTTGATTTCAGTGTTAGATTGTATTTGATAAGTAGGGACAATATTTTTTTTATTTTTATTTAAATTGCTTTTACAAAGAAGTATACAAACTATAAATTGAAGCATGCAATGGCCCTGTTCATACGAGCCGTTTGGGCCAGTAGAAGGATGGATCGGGGCCGGAGCAAACGGGTGCGATCCCACAGCAACATCTGGAACAAACTATAAATTGAAGCCATAAATAAATAAATACAAAGGACTTAACAAAAATTATGAAGTTGGTCATCAGCATCAACTCTTGTTTTATTTTCAACACATTGCCATATTTGGTGCTTGAAAGTATTTTATATTCTGCCACTTTACTTCCCATTGCAGCCCCCTACACTGCATCCCACGCAAAGTTGCCAACACAAGACTCACTTCCTGAACCGCACTCTCACTAGTGATATAATGATGTCACCAGTGACATTCTGGCACCTGCCAAAACTCTATTATTTAATCACAGAGTTCTGACTAATTGCTAGAGTGTCCCGGTGTCACACCGATGCCATGTCTGTCTGTGCCAGAAGTGAACACATGAACACATGAAACTGCCTAATACTGAATCAGACCCTTAGTCCATCAAAGTCAGTACTGTCTACTCAGACTTGTCGTGGTTCCCCAAGCTCTCAGGCAGAGGTCTTTCACATCACCTACTGACAGATTTTATAACTGGAGATACGGGGGATTGAACCTGGGACCTTCTGCATGCCAAGCGGGTGCTCTACCACTGAGCCACAGTGTTCTAGTCTCACAGTAATCCCATACTACTAAGGGTTCTCAGTCCTTCAAAAGAAAAAGGAGAGGAGTCAGAACTGGCTGCAAAGGAGAAGAAGTAAAGAAAGGTTCTTTATGTGACTTCTGCTGCAGTAATGGTTGTCCGGATCAATCTAGGTTACATTACTGCTCTACACAGGGCTACTTTTGAAATTTTCTGGAAGATTAAAAAATGCAGCAGCCCGGCTACTGTTAGGGGTTGGATGCAGGGATTCCTAATAAGATCTGCACTGTATACCTGTCTGTTTCTGTGAGCAACTCTAAGTGCTGGTTCTTCCCTTTTAGGTCCGAAATGTCTTGTGGCCAGGCTGCTTGAACGTCTGCCTCTTCCCATAGCATCCAGCCTGCCAGCTAAGATCACACAAGGCCTGCTTTCTGTGCCCCTGCCTTCACCAAAAAGAGAATAGGTGCCAAGTGAAAATGTTTCTTTTTACTTGGATTTGGATTAAGGGGTTGGACGTTTAGTATTGTTTTGAGTCTCCTTCTACTTTGGACTGTTTTATGAGACTCGTCAGCAGAAACAATGCTGTTGTTTACTGACTGGATGCATGGCAACAAAACTGCCCCACTTTTTAAAAAAAAAATCCATGTCTCCAAATAAGATGCAAAATACCCAAAGTGTACTTTTAGTCCCGCATTTCTGAGCCTTTCTTGCCCATGTTTGGGGTTGTGAATCCTTATGCTTCTTGGATCATGCCCTTTCCTTGGTTTGTAATGACTGCTGTTTGACTGAGCATTAGGGCATCTGCCAAAAGAGCAAGCATCCAGA
Source organism: Gekko japonicus (assembly GCF_001447785.1). Lineage (NCBI taxonomy): Eukaryota > Metazoa > Chordata > Lepidosauria > Squamata > Gekkonidae > Gekko > Gekko japonicus. The sequence goes on from NW_015159765.1 coordinate 195,827, forward strand.
AAGGCTTAGCCGTTGGAGTTCATTTGCTCATTTAGCTTCTATCCATCTGCCAAGAAACAGGAACTGAAACTAGCTGTTCATTCATATAGAATGATGGTGAACTGAAACAGTAAGTTGCAAGGTATTTTATTGCCTCTGTGCATTTCAACAAGCCTAAAATCCAGCACAAGGTCACAGTGTTTGGGGTTAAAATGGATAACTGACTGATATTATACTTTTTTGCTGAGAGCAGAGACCTTTCTTAGTGCATCGCCACCACTGGGACACAAATGGAAAGTAACTTCTGTCACAAAATTCAGTCACAAAATTCCTAAAGTAGCAACAGAGAACAGTCTCAACAACATTGGTGACCCCTGGAGGAATGTGTGACAAGCCATTTCCATCAACAGAGGGGTCTCACACAGCCTCTTATGATTTTGGGGGAACCAGGTTTATTTTAAACTATAAAACTTCCCCTCAGATAATAGATGTTCTAAAGGTAGTGAGTGTACAGGCTTTGGGTTCACTGCTGTGAGGTAAGTTTTGTGGTGCACAAGTAGAATGTGGAGTCACTGCAGCAGGAAAAAAAAAGGGGCTCGGCAGTGGAGCTGCAAGGCCGGCGGCGGTGGCCGGGACCGTTGGGGGCAGGGTGTGTGGCCTTATGACACACGTCCAGTGATGTCAGGGGGTGTGGCCTTATGACACACTTCTGGTGATGTCAGGGGGTGTGGCATATGCTAATGAGTTATGCTAATGAGTTCCCCTAGCTCTTTTTCTACGAAACGACCCCTGCTGAGGCACATCAATTTAGAGAGTAGTTTCAACTTTCTTTAATTCTTCCAAGCATAAACAGGCTTTTACCAATTAGCCACCAGGTTGGATCCTAACACACACAGAGAATTCCACTCACATCAGCTTGCCCTTTCTCAATGACACAGAGTCGGTTCATCGCCAGAGACAGGCTGAACAATAGGGTACTCTATTCTTTGACAGCAGTAGGGTCAGACCACTCTGCCACACGATCAAGCAGAGCTACCCTTCACTCCGCTCCTTTCCTGAGCCAACCTCTCATTGCTCTCTCCCTGAGGCAGAACTGAACTGAACTCCTGCTGAGTTTCCCTCCAACATTCAAAGGTGACTGGATGCTGGAGTAGCACTCACATAGGCTTCACTGAGTGGCTGTCCTCCTCTTCAGGGGCAGGACAACCTCCTGTCCATCTCAGCATGCACTACACTTTGCCAAGTTGAATAGTACAGTTTAATCAAATATGTCACATGGTACTGAACAGCAGCAAGGAAAAAAGGATTGACCAAAACCCTGCCCCCACGCATGCACTCTTATGCAAACTTTTGGTTCTGCTCATGAAATTTGCTCCTCGCCAGCTAGACTGAAAGAGGGGTGGACTTTAGCTAACTCCCTTCTTGCTTCAGCCTTACTTCTGCACCTTGTCTCCAGTCCCCTGCTGCTGCCTGGTGCAGCCGCAGAAGAAAATGGAGGTGAAAAGTGCCATTGCAGCATCACTGCAGGTCAAACATGACCACAGAGCTCTAATCCCTCCAAACTTTACAGTAAAACCACAGAGTTTAGGAGGATTGCTAAAGAGTGGCCCCGGCCACACGGGCCGGATATCGCGGGGGGGGAGGCGTGGCTAATTGCCCCGGTGCAGTTTGATCTGCGATTACGCGATCAGACGCGCTGGTGGCACACCATGGGTCCTTCCCTCGGCGCCGGCAGGTAAACGAGGGACCGGAGGGGAATGCCGTGCGCCAGCGCGATCACACCACGGGCATCTGGAGGCAGCCTGTGGCAAACATTTACTAGTACCTTGGAGGTACTAGTTTTTTAAAGTACATTGTCGGCAGTAAGCCACAGGTGCGCTCCACTTCCGAGATGTTGGGGTGGCATCATGCAATTTCATGTTAACATTTTGCTCCACCCCAGAAGCTTCCAGGGTTGTCCTTGGCTGGCAACCCTACCTCCATGCCAAACACCACATTGTTCTGGAGGGTCTTCTAACTCCAAGCAGCAGTTTTACAGAAGTACCAAAGGCAGCAGAAATATTTTCTGCAAACTTGCTCCATCTTTGGAAGCTCTGATCCAACTCTGTATCAATAAACATTTACAAGAAGTGGGGGCCTGATTGCATAAGACTGTTCTGATCTCTAATGTTCTGATCTTGTCTTTTCCCTTCCTTCCTTCCTTCCTTCCTTCCTTCCTTCCTTCCTTCCTTCCTTCCCAACTTACTGCTCACTTTCCAGTTCACTGTTAAATTCCAGGAGTGATTTTTGTTCCTTGAGAGCCGCGTGGTCTCAACAAGTATGCACAGCCATAACATTTCCTTCATCTCACTTATCCCTTCCCAACTCTCATCTGCAATTCCATGTTCAGTATGACCACATGCTACCTTTGTTCCTCTTTTTTCCAGATCTCATTTGCCAAAGGTCAGGATGAAATGACTGAAATGGTATGCTGAGCCGGAGCGGCAAATGACTCATGAGCTGCGTTTCAGCTGTCCTGGCCAAACGTCTTGCCCATGCTCTTGCTTTCCTTTCCTAAGCCTCCCTTCTCTGTGTGCTCTTTGCTGTCTTCTGATGATTATTCCATTCTTATCTCAATTCCAAAAATTCTTCCCCGAGTTCCCGTTTAGCACCGAAGAGGCAGAGGCATGGCAGCAGGCAGGAGAATTATCATGCATTTAAATGCTATTAACAGTCCAAGAGGAAGCATGCCAGCATACACCAGCTGTTACAAAAGGTAGGTGCCAGGTTTCTATCACCACACATCTCAGCTAAGTTTAACCTTTGCAATAGTGCAGTAAGATCTATCATTCCTGACAATACCTAAGCAAATACAAATCTTGTTCAGAGCCTTTGTTAGGTACAGAAATCTGAGAGCTTTTCTTAATTCCGAATTGGAAAGATGTCATTTTGCAGGATTGCTACAGATCATGCTGTCAATGTGGTAGAGTGATTAGAGTGTTGGAATAGGAACTGGGAGACCCAGGTTCAAATCCTCAGTCTGCCACGGAAGCTAGCTGGGTAACCTTCGGCCAGTCACATAACATCTCTCATGTGCCCAGCAAATTAGTGTATTTAATTGGTGGGACAGTCAGGAGCATATTTCCCCGTGATCTTAATGCCCAGGACGGAATGTATGGGAGAAGACAGTCCTTCAGATACCCTGATCCCAAGCCACAAAGGACTTTAAAGGACAAAACCAACACCTTGAATTAGGCTCGAGAACAGAGCAGTAGCTGGTGTAATTGCTCTAGTATTGGGGAAACATGCTCCCAATAGCAAGCCCCAACCAGCAGTCTAGCTGCACTGTTCTGCACTAGCTGCAGCGTCCAAACACTCTTCAAGACTAGCCCCAAGTAGAGTGCGGTGCAATAATAATAATCCTGTCTAAATGAAACCAAGGCATGGATCACTATGGATCTGGTAGATCCAGGAACGGATGCAGTTGATGCACCAGGCGGAGCTGAGCAAAAGCACTCTGAGCCACAATAGCCACCTGGTTTTCTAAAGTGACTCCTTTATATAACCCCATCCAAAACAGGAGAGATCTGATGTCCCTAGTCTGCCTATCTACTAATCCAGAGAACAGCTGTCTTGTCAGGATTAAGTTTCAGCCTGTTCACTCTCATTTATCTCTTTCTTACTCCAAGCGCCAGCTCAGAACATCAAAAGAATCCTCAGAATTTCATGGAAAAGAAAGGAAGAACTGGGTATCATCTGCATATTGGTGACATTGCAGCCCATACTTCCTGATGACCTCTCCCAGGGGCTTCATTTAGAGATTAAATAGTATGGGGATTAAGGTGGGACCCTGCAACACCCCTCAGGTCAATGACCATGAGGCAGAGCAGGAATCCCCCAACAGCCTCTCCAGTAGGACTCGAATCATCATAATATGGTGCCCCCTAGTCCCAGTGCTGAGAGGCAGCTCAGTAATATACTATGGTAAATGTTATCAAAGGCTGCAGAAAGATCCAGCAGTCCTGGCATGGTCCCATTCCCCAGCTAATTCTCAATAAAGGTCATCAACCAAGGCGAGCAGAGCAGTCTCTGTTACAAAGCCTGGCCTGAAGCCAGATTGAAATGGGTCCAGAAAACCAGTCTCTTTCAAGAACTGAGAGACCACAAGCCATTTTAGCACCTTGCCCAAGAATGGAAGACTGGAGATTGGCCAGAAATTTTCCAACATAGTAGGGCTCAGGGATGGGTGTTTTCTTTTTCTTTTCTTTTTTTAGAACAGGTCTAATCACAGCCTCCTTGAGCATGGGAGGCACAAGTCCCACTATCAAGAAATCATTTACCTCTCCCCTTACTAACTTGGCCAGTCCCTCTTTGCAGCCAGGAAGTGCAAGGGCTGAGAACCCAGGTTGTAGGTCCAGTGTTCCCTCTTAATGAGTGGAGCAGTTCATATCCTGAGCAGAATATAACTGCTGTAATCTTAAAATAGGCAATGGACAGTGCAAGACCCTCACAGCTCCAAACTGCTGCTGAGCAGGGCTTCCTGTGATAATGAGCTCATGTGCACAGCTTAGAGGGAACACTGACATACCTCTCCAAAGATATTGTCCACATTCTTGGGATCCATGAGCTGGAAGATATTTATATAAATCAGACAAGCAGATGCTATAGGTACATCATCTGGACATGCATCCATGCTGGCATCTAACCCAGCATGGATATGAGTGGTTTTGTCTCAAATTAAGTATGGTCAGAGCCCAAGTCCTTGGGACTCTGATGCAAAAGTCCACAAACCAAACAAAACATCTCAGCTGGATGATTACATGCAAATGCAATGGTGGCAGAGAAATACTGCTGAAAATATTCCACTTGGCTGAAAACAGTGGAAAATAAACTACTATTAATTGGCATGACTCCAAAAAATATATTGGCTTGGGGGAAATGTGATTCTCTTATTTTGATTAGGAAACATGTCTTAGAGATTGACCTTCACAGTACTTTAGTGAGAGGCCACAGTGTTTCTTCTTCATTTTATGATATCTCCCCCTCTAATGTATTAGCCTCTTTTTTTTATTATGTTTCAACCCCACATTTTTATAAGGCGTTTTTGTTTGCTGGACTAAGCTTCATTCCTTCTATGATTTTACAGGGCAGGTTTGTGGACCATGTATATTCTGACAGAATCAGCCCCTGAGGTCTCCAAATGATCAACACACATTTTCATAATTTGCTCAAGTGTCCTTTATTTGTGACTCTCAGGAATTACTATTATATGCCTGTCATGATCTGGGCTGTGCCAGTAGAGGCCTACTAGGCCCAAGGAGCCTGGCTAGCAATATACAGGGGTCTTTTTGTAGAAAAAGAGCTGCCGAAGCTCATTAGCATAACTCATTAGCATATGCCACACCCCCTGACGTCACCGGAAGTGTGTCATAAGGCCACACCCCCTGACATCACAGGAAGTATGTCAGAAGACCACACCCCCTGACATCACAGGAAGTGTGTCAGAAGGCCACACCCCCTGACATCACTGGAAGTGTGTCAGAAGGCAACACCCACCACTCAGGCTCCACCCCAAAAATCTCCAAGGTATTCCCAACTCAGAGCTGGTGAGCCTATCTGATGGCACATGTGGGGGGAAACAAGCAAACCACCCATGTCAGGTAAAGAGGGAGGATACCAGGATACCAGGTCAATATATTTTTATTCTCCTTGGCATTGATGGATGAGGTGATTTAGTGTTCCTTTTCTGTTTGATTGGCAGCCTTCCTCCCTGTTATAGTTGACTGCCATTTAGTGTTATTTTGTCAGCCACAACAAGGTCACTTTCAGGGAGGAAAAGCAGGTTATCCAATTTTAAATAAATAATGTTGACAAGTCTGGATCCAGAACAACAACGAAATCACATCCGCTAATTTTTGCCTTAAAAAACCCCAATGATCTAGAGTTGTGGTCTTCAACCCAGAAGAGCAGGATGGTAGAGTGACGTCACTCAGCAGCAAAGAGGAATCCTCCAGGGTGCCAACTGTTGTTTCATTTATCACTAAAATAAATCTCTTGATGACTGTTTTTTGTTTCTTGTCCTTGGCCCTTTCGGTCTGTTGGTTATGGTCCAGCTCCCCCTCTTCCTGTCTCATGACCCTAGCACTGCATCAGCCTACTATTGTAAGGTCTTGTAAGGGAAGCCAATGGAGTGACTGTAGAATCTACACTGATGACATCCAGTTCTGAAGCTATGAATAATTTCTCCTGAAGGCTTTACGCAGAGATTGAATAACATGGGAGATAAGATTGCACCCTACAGAATCCCACAGGACAACACCCGCATTGAAGACAGCTGGTCTCCAACAGCAAGCTTTTCAGTCCAAACCAAGAAGAATTATTTAAAGTCACATTCCTTGATACCTACTTCTGCCTCCAGACACCTCAACAAGATGACATGGTCCATTGTATCAAAGGTTGCAGACAAATCCGGTAGGAACAATAAAGAGGCATAGCCTTTGTCTAATTTCAGATGGAGATCATCAACTAAAGCTACCAGGATCTCAGTTCCATAGCCCAGCCTGAACCGAAAAGGGTCCAGAGCAGATGTGTTAGCCAAGAAGACCTGGTGTTGGTCTGTTACTGCTATCTCAATCCTTTTGCCTAGAAAGAGCAGGTTATAAACTGGGTGATAATTGGCCACATCGTTTTTGTGTTGGGATTTTTTTTAAGTAGTGGATGGATAACTGACTCTTGAGTGGTCAAGGGAAGGTGCCCTGAGGTAGCGATCTGTAATTTAAAAGTTAAAATACATGAAATCAGATCTTTCTTCCCCTTCCCCACACCTGTTCTCTGGGAGTCCTGAAAATTTGATGCTGTGATGGGTCAAGAAACATTTTGTCCAAAATGTTATGAGGCATGGAGGGAGGCAGACTGCAGTAAGGAGGGACGGTTCTCCCCGCACCTGTACTTGTATTCCTCCACTGCTCTCTCTAATTTCTGCAGATGTTTTTGCAGTCCCAGGCACAAAAATGTAGTTTGTCCCCTCTTGCTCCACAGCACCAGACGTCCGTGTTTCTGGGAATTCCCATGCTGCGTCACTAGAGGGGGCTGTACAGGGTTAGCCACCCAGGCCAGGCCAGGAATGGGAGGGAATCCTGTACTTCTTCAGTACATTAAACAACAAACCACGAGATGGTCTATACCCTTTCTGGTTTCAGAACAATGTGCCACCAGGACCTCTTTTAACTAGTCCCTGCAGTTCCTAAAGGAGAGCTTCCAGCCCTTAGTTAGCATCTGGGATTTGACACAATAGCAACGCTATCCAGAGATGCACGCTTTTTACCCTCCAATGGTAGCGTATATGGTGAGCGTTTAGGCCACAAGATTTAGGCTTGGAATGCAAGTTACAACATCAGAGACCCATTAGAAATAAGAATAATTTTTATTCAGTACAGAGCATAGCAAAAGAGACGATATAAGAGATTACTGAAAACAAGAAAAACCTATGGCTCTTTGCCTTAACTAAACATTAATGATTCATAGTTACCAAATCAGAACATCCACAGTCCAGAATAGTCCAAGTACCAAGGGATTTTGAAGAGAAATCCCATCCTTGCACCCATGTGCTCCAGTTCACAAAGCAGCTCTTTGTCTTCCAAGAGACAGCATTTCCAGGTGCAATAAACAGACAATGACAAGAAGGGAGAGCTAAGAGCAGAGCAAGAGCAAGAAAGAGCTCATTCCCATAGGAATCACAATTATACCCCAATTACATTCATGATCAGCTGTGGCCATCAGCCAATCACGAGCGGACAGGGGATGTGCCCAATTGTTGGTTGTCATAGCGGCGTGTGCGGATAGGCTAGAGGTTTGGAGACCACGCCTGCAGTCACATGACCCAAACTCCAACTTCTCCGTTGCCTACATGACTTGTTGCACAAGGGTCAGAGCCAGGAGCCATCAGGTCTGGCTCTTCCACTTAGAGGTGTGAAAGAATGTGTGGTTATATGGCATGGCTATTAAGGTAGTTCAGGCCATTTGGCCTGCCCTGGACCATTTGGCCTGCAACAGGAAACAGAGACACAGCATGTTATCAGAAAGACCTCACTGGAGAAGGCATGTGAATATAGAAAGCAGAAAGCAATTTTTCTATACAGGGGAAAACTGAATTTTTGCTCCTGAAGCTGCAAAAACATCTGCGGAAATGAGGGAAAGTGGTGGAGGAATACTAGTGCAGGTGTGGGGAGAGCCGTCCCTGCAGAAAACATCCACCATTCTGTAAGGCAGAGGAAGAGCAATTTTGCCTGATACCCCCCTCCATACTGACTTGTGAATTTCTCTGTAGACCAAAACCTAGAATGGGTGGTTGGGGGAGCAAAAGATTTCTTTAAAGCATTTGCTTTAAGATGCGTATCCCATTTTTCTTCCAAAGCAGGTTATAGCAACTGTGAATCGGCCTTTAGGTAAAGTCAAACATCTGGCAGAATCCAAGCTGAAATTCAGCAATATATACTAGTTGTAAATTTATAAATGGCTAGGATTTATTTAAATCGTTAAGAAAGACAAGGTGAGAGAAAAATAGGCTCTTTCAGCTAGCACTTAGCAGATGGAGCAGAATCTGCTCCTAAAGGAATATACAGCCATAAAGAATCCTAGCACTAATTTATAGTGCTGTATGTACTTGACTATGCAGTTTCTCATGTTTTGACTTCATCCCCTTCAATCTATCAAAAATAAAACACCATATTTTACCTGACCTGAGATTGATATATTAGCAAAACACGTTATAATGCATAAACCATAGATTACAGGAACAAAAAGAGGAGAAGAGCAGTGAATCTATGTCCCTGGCCCATCTCAGCATCCCTGTTTGCAGGGACTGGTGTGCCCAGTCTTTGTTATTTTGCACTACGGAAACAAATGGCAGCTATTAACTGAGGGCATCGGGGGTAGAACTCAAATATTGCACTGCAGAACACTATGCTACCATTTATGACTACTGAATCACCCAGTAACTGTTTCTTTTTTCAAGTTGCTGGAATCTGTACTAAAGTGACTAACTTCAGGGAGTTAAACCCTATTTCAACTACAGTGCACTATATTGCTACTATTAATGCTTCCAAATAATTGCACATTAACATGTATAATCTCAGCCTTTTATTTATTCCTTCATATTGGCACACAACCATTTGATGTAATTGAATAAGAAAATTATCCTGTCTATACTGACTAGTTTTATTGGACCATAAAAGGAACAATGTTATTAAGGTCTGTGATTTTTGCTTTACAGTGCGCTTATCCCTCAATGAAATGCTTGAGCTCTTGCTGTTTCACTGCCATAAATGTTAACAGTGCAATTGTATTCCCAACAAATATGGACAGCTGGTCAGATCAAAATGTAAAAACCTGAAACATTTTATTACCTTCTATTTTCCTTCTAATTTTATTGATTTAGAATAGATATTTATACCCTACTTTTCTCTCCAATGGAGACCCAAAGCAACTTATAACTTTGTTTCCCCTGCCTCCATTTTAATCTTACAACCACCACCATGTGAGGCAGGTTACGTTGAGAGAGTGATTGGCCCAAAGTAACTAGAAAGTTTTCTTGGCAATTCAAACTTTGGTCTCCTATACACTAATTTAACTCCATCCACTACACCATAATCTTATTCTTCACTTTTCAGAAAGGTCCACAGAAGCCAAATCTGGAATAAATGTTCTGTGGAGTGCACAGCAGAATCTAGATGATGTGGGTGTATCTACTTGGAAATTGGTTTTGAGTTCAGACTGGGCTACCAGAAAGCTACTGTTTTTAAAGATCTTAGCATGAACAACTGGAAGGTCCCTAGTTGTATCCACCAAGCATGCCTGTGACCTTGCAGAATCAGAGCTCTGCTTCTAGGGCAATTAGTGATGACCTCTGTTGAATTTGAGAAGCTCTGTGCTTGGCTGGTTTGGCATGTATCCCCAGTCCTCATGCTGCTTCATGCTGTTCTCCTTTCTGTCCAAAGTCATCCTGCACCTCTCTACTCCTTTTATTTATACACAACTAGCTATTGCTTATTTCCTTACATTCTGGAAATGACTGGGGCTTCTGCCACCTGGATGAAGGTGGGAAAGGGTGAGCCAACTTCCTGGTACTCTGCAAAGATGCACTTTTACAGACAAAATTGAAAATTGCTATGCCTATGGCACAATGACTCTTTTCTCAACACTATTACCACTGCTACTGCTTGTGCTGCCACCACTCATCCCACTTCAAATTAAAGACTTATAATTTTCCATGCACTGTCACAAATAGTTAAGATCCCATGTTTACTAGCATTCAGCTTTTTGGTAACTTACAGGGTTTGGGAGGGCACCCCAGCCTTACAGGTTTTTGCTTCTTAACAAATAGAGCTTATATTGTAGGTGAAGGTTGCATATTTCCCAGGAGTGGTGAAACACTTAACATTTTAGGGTAGGAGGGCTATATGACACCAATAAGGGCCAAGCGATATTTGACAATGATGACCAATGGCTGCATTATTCAATGTGTAATTTAGTCTCAAAATTGTGGAGCATGGATGTAGATTAAGTTTGGCAACAAGAAAAGTTAATTTCACTGGTCCAGCCTGCCCTCCCAGATGTTCTAAGACTGGGGGAAATAGGCAACATTTGGGTATCTGTCATTCCCCCCCACCCTTCAGGGCTAAAAGATCTATCAGTATCGACAGGGAAGGCTGTCCCCTGCCCAATGGAAGCTTGTCTACCAGTGCAACTAAAAGGCACCTTGGTACCAAACCCAGGCCTGAAACTAGACTGAAATGGATCATGGGCAAGTGCTATCCAGGAACTCCTGGGGCTGCTCTGCCACCACATGCTCTATCACCTTCATCTGGAAAGGTAAATCGGCGACTGGCCTATAATTGATCACCTCATCTATAGCCAGTGAAGTTTTTTAAAGTATAGCTCTACCTTCTTCATAAGAGAGCCTCCACAGTCAGTGAGGCATTAATGATTTAACTTTTAGTGAAACTTTGAAATGGAACATCCATTTAGAATACATAAAAAATCTCAACTCTTAAGACAATCAGAGTAATAATGACATTTTATTATAGTTTTTTTAATAGATGCAGTTTTTTATAGAGTCGGTTTTAAAATGTTTTGTTAGTAAAGTTATTCCCCACTTATTGTATGGTATCAAAATATGAGGATGGAAAGAACAAACACTTATCGGCCTGGTTTCAAAATCTCTTTATGAGACAAATTTTGGCATTGCCAAGAGGGACACCAGCAGCCCTGTTGCATGATGAATTGGGTCTTCCTTCAGTGAGGGCTCATGCCCATTTAGCAATATTAAAATAACCAAAAAGAACCAATCAATAGATCCTAGCTCATTCAGCAAACTACGGTTAACGTTTACTGCAAAGTAAAGATAAAGTTCATTTTGACTCTTAATAAAATTATTTTTTTGTTATACCATCCCAGACAATCTGCTCCATCCTTCAGGGAATAATTCTGGCCTACAAGAATGGGTATTTACAGAGGATGCCTTACTGGATAACTCTTTAATTACTCAGTCAAAGTTTGCCCCGTGGTATAAAATTATTTTGAAAAGATCATTTTAGAGCCACTTACCTGATTGATATAACAGCATACACTCTCAGGTGGGCATTTACATTGCTACATTTCCAAGCAATGCCAATGGAAATGCTTGCTGGATGATATTTGGTTTTTTTTAAAAAAACCACTGGAACAACGTATTTGTGTATGTGGAAGTTCAATGGAAGACCTCCCCCAGTATACCTTGGTTTGCCCCTTATACCTGGAGTCCAGGAACAAATTTCTGGCTAAGATTTTAATCACTTTACATTCCCTACCTGATCTTGACAAATTAGCTTTTAAGTTATCAGATGTAGAATTTTATGTCTCCTACAGTATGGCACTTTTTGCTCTGGCCACTAGGAACATCACAGCAAATGTGATTTCTAAGAAAGGAAACAACTGAATTCAATTGTAATTTTTGAGTTGGACAGAGAAATTTTAGAGAAGTCTGTTATTTTAGAAATTTTAAACTTGTACGGTGGTATGATGTAAATGTGTTTTGGATTGTGAAGTCCTATGGCCATATACAATACATTTATTATTACGACTTATAATGGAGCCCTCAACATCAGACACAAAGAACAGTTTAAAAGGCCACTACAAGAAGATGGCCTTGAACATCATCCTAAAAACAGGTAAGGAGGGTATCTGCTGAACATCCTCCAGAAGGCAATGCCAGGAAATTGGCCCCATGACCAAGAAATATCTTGCTGGAGCAGCAAAGGGATAAACAACACTATGAAAGGGCAACATGACCAAATGCTAAGTACCGATCAATTTCGCTTACAGATTGCAAAGCAAATCGTATCATTCATTGTCTGTATATCAATACCATTTGTTCCAACTTGCCGTAGTAGATCAAAAGAGCTCAAACCAGATGGTTGGTCATTAGGGTTGCCAGGTCTGGGTTGGAAAATACCTGGAGACTTTGGGGATGAAGCCAGGAGAGGGCGGGGTTTGGGGAGGGGAGGGGCCTCAGCATGGCACAATGCCATAGAGTCCACCCTTCATAGCAGCCATTGTCTCCAGGGGAGCTGATCTCTGTCAGCTGGAGATCGGTTGTAAAAGCAGGAGATCCCCAGGCCCCACCTGGAGATTGGCAACCCTATTGGTCACTGTACACCTACACATACACAGGCATCCGAAGATCCAGCTAGACCCAGTAATCCATCAGTGGAAGGCACTAACAGTCATAGATCTTTGTGTGTGTTTAAAAACACTTCCTCTGGAACTGGGAGGGAGAAGCATTTGTTTTGCTCTGTTTCCAAATCCTGCCTCTAAAGCTCCAATGAAGGGAGAAGGGAAAACGCTCACTTTGTTTTCACGCCCTCCTTCCGAAGCCCAGAGCAGTGGAGGGGGAAGGGAGGAGGGATTTTTTCAGTCCCTGCTCCCCAGTTGTAGCCTGCTTTTTGCAGACAGAGATCAAGACACAGACATGTTTTTAAAGCCTTCCCAAGCTGAGAAGCCCCACTACCGGAAGCAAAGGAGGGGGAAACGTCTAATGTATTTGAAGAAAGTTTTATTGTTGGTCTTTACATTTTTTGCTATATGCTCCTCATATTCCCTTTTTGCCTGCCTGACCACAGACTTACATTTTATTTGCCATAGCCTGTGTTCTGTTTTATCAGCCTCACTGTGACTAGCTTTCCACCGCTTAAAGGAATCCTTTTTACCTTTTACAGCTTCCTTTACAGAGAATTCCACTCACATCAGCTGGCCCTTTCTCAATGACACAGCGTCGGTTCATCGCCAGAGACAGGCTGAACAATAGGGTACTCTATTCTTTGACAGCAGTAGGGTCAAACCACTCTGCCACACGATCAAGCAGAGCTACTTTTCACTCTGCTCCTTTCCTGAGCCAACCTCTCATTGCTTTCTCCCTGAGGCAGAACTGAACTGAACTCCTGCTGTGTTTCCCTCCAACATTCAAAGGTGATTGGATGCTGGAGTAGCACTCCCATAGGCTTCACTGAGTGGCTGTCCTCCTCTTCAGGGGCAGGACAACCTCCTGTCCATCACAGAATGCACTACACTTTGCCAGGTTGAATAGTACAGTTAAATCAAATATGTCACATGGCACTGAACAGCAGCAAGGAAAAAAGAATTGACCAAAACCCTGCCCCCATGCATGCACTCTTATGCAAACTTTTGTTCTGCTCATGAAATTTGCTCCTCGCCAGCTAGACTGAAAGAGGGGTGGACTTTAGCTAACTCCCTTCTTGCTTCAGCCTTACTTCTGCACCTTGTCTTCAGTCCCCTGCTGCTGCCTGGTGCAGCCGCAGAAGAAAATGGAGGTGAAAAGTGCCATTGCAGCACCACTGCAGGTCAAACATGACCACAGAGCTCTAATCCCTCCAAACTTTACAGTAAAACCACAGAGTTTAGGAGGATTGCTAAAGAGTTATTAGTGCAATTAACTAGTGACTTTAAAATATTTCATTCTTAACTTTCAAGGTCCCCTTAAATGTAACGTTCACATTCAACATTACTACTAAATGGCTAAATGTTGTTTTATCGAGTGAAAGAAATCAATTGTACAAGTCTGCATCACTGAGGCAGTGACTACCTAGAAGCCTTAATAGCCTCCAACTACTGTAACAAATTTAGCATTTGCAAGCCTGCATTATTGACTACAATTCTTTCATCTTATATATGTGGCACTGGATATAGAAAATCACTGGAACATATTGCACCAACTATCACAATCTTTCTAATGACCAGCCAACAGGTAATAGCTATAAAACAGAGGTCTTTTTTGTTGTGAGGAAATTACTAGACTGTCCTCATATATTTAAAATATATACCTGCAACGATTGTGTAGAGTGGCATTGAGGTTTTTCTTCTCTGCTTTTACCATTGTTAGTTAACCCATATTCTGGACAAGAAGCAACTTTTAGGATGGAATATAGAGAAACAGGATGGTTTCAAATTGGCAAAGGTGTCAGACAAGGATGTATTTTAGCTCCCTATCTCTTCAGTCTATATGCATAAGGAAATGTAGATTAGATTTAGATGATGGTGAAGTGAAAATTGGTGGAAGGAACATTAACAGTTTGAGATATGCTGATGACACGACATTACTAATGAAAGAAAGCAGAAAGTGCCAAAGCAGGATTACAGCTGAATATCAATAAGACAAAAGTAAAGACTATTGAAGAATTATACAACTTTAGGACTGATGAAGAAATTGAAATTGTTTAAAATTTTCTATTCCTTGGCTCCATCATCAACCAAAGTGTGACTTCAACCAAGAAATCAGAAGGAGATTGAGAATGGGAAGGGCAGTCATGAAAGGTCTATAAAAGATTCTTGAAGTGTAAGGATGTGTTGCTAGCAACCAAATTCAAGTTAATTGATGTCATAGTATTCCCCATTACTATGTATAGGTGTGATAGTTGGACAATGAAGAAATCTGACAGGTAGAAAGTTGATTCATTTGATTCATTTGAAATACAGTTTTGGAAGAGAATTTTACAGATACTGTGGACCACCAAAAAGACAAATAAGTAGATTCTAGATCAAATCAACCCTGAACTCTCCATAGAAGCTAAAATGCTTAAACTGGTGGGGGGCATGAGTGCCAGAGAAGAAGGGGTGCAAGGAGACAGAAACTGAAAGGGGCATGAATGACAGGGAAGGAGGGATAGGGGAGACAGAAAGCAAGGGGGCATGAGTGACAAAAATGGAGTGACTCTTGCCTTCTCATAATGTGGGAAAACAGGGAGGAAGGAAAAGGAGGGGAAATGGGATGACCCCTCCCCGCAAGTTCCTTGCAGGTCCCCACTTTTTACGTTTGATCACTCTTCTCAGAACCAGGGGAAAGGCTAAATGACAATATTTTTTCATCCTCACTTGTATGAATTTGCCTTTCTTTTTCCTCTCTTGCTCAAAGAAATTGGCTGCCTCCTAGTCTTTCAAAAGTAGAGGGTAAATGTCCTGAATGTCCTGAATCATATGGGCATGCATTAAAAACACTCTGGATTTATTCTATTGTACAGGCCTGATTTTTTTGGGGGGGGGGCTTTGAAAATACATTAATTCATTTAGGCTTTGGTGGCCATAACATTTCTTCATCTGAGAGAGACTCCAACTGGTCATTTTTTCTTCTTCCCCTCCCTCACCCTAGGGAAAAGCAACATTGACAGGTCTGGTCAATAGAATCTTATGAATCCATTGACCTATCGGAGCCAAGAATGGTTCCTTGCCCAATGAACAAATCTAGTGGTCAGGGTTGGTTTCAGGATTGTGTGAGCCCTGGGAGGAGGAGTGTAACCAGGTCCCCTTTCCCCTTTGTTATGGTTCCTTTTCCCTCCCACCACACCCCTTCCATTTGGCCCTTCCCTTTTCTTCTTTAACCACTCCCTTTCCCATTTTAATTTGCTTACTATGGTAAGGAGAAATCGTACCAAATTATTTTTCTTAATTACTTTTTATTAGTTTGTATAAAACCAGAGAGAAGAAACTACATCTTCCATAATTTTATTTGTAGGGTGTTCAATAAAATTGATATAATTTGTGTAAAAGCAATAAAAATATCAATCTGGAGGAACCTCAGTCTCAAGTTCATTGACTAGCTGTGGCAACGGCAACAAAACTGATTTGACAGCTTCTATTCCAATATGCAGCACTCCAAGACATCTGAAACAGATATTCAGGGTCAGTTTTGGCAAATCCTGTAAGGCTACTTCCCAGAATTATGTTGTTCCAGAAAAAATGAATAAATGTGATGTGATATTCCAAAAAAAATCCTTTGCCTGGCCCGAAGTGTCTGTAGATGCATCATCACAAGATTCCAATTGTAGAGAGAATGAGGGAGAAGCCACTGCCTCTGAAAAAGAAAAGACCTAATTGCCTGCAGTGGTGAGTTAAACAGCAGCAAGACCATAGAAACTGACTGAGCTGGCAGTCTGCCACCCTTAACCTGCCTTGGTTAGGACAGTAAAGAGTCAGGAGGAAGCTGGGGGCAGTCTGAGGGCAGTGTGAGTTGGGGAGCACTACCCTGTTTGCCCTAATGGACCAGCTACCACTGGTCAGGAATCCATTCATAGAACTCCAAAGTGACACTTAGGGTGATTTCGCACTAGAGCTGCCTCGCGGCGCAGCCCCATTTGCCCTGACACAAACATGTTAATTTCTCACCCGAGGCTGTGGGGCTGCATTTGACCCGTGGCTTCACCCGATTTCTTCCGCAGTTTTGTGATCCTTAAAAACCAGGATCACGAAACTGCGGAGGAAATCGGGCAAAGCCACGAGTCAAAATGCAGCCCCGCAGCCTCGGGTGTGAAATTAACATGTTTGTGTCGGGGCAAACGGTGGCTGCGCCGCGAGGCAACTCTAGTGCGAAATCGCCCTTACTTTGTCTGTATCTCTGGCAACAGCAGAGAAAGGTCAGTAGTAGTGTCAGAACAGAGTCAGAGCTGGAAATCAGAATGCAGTTCATGCAGTCTTTCTTCACCAGGATATTCCTATGAAAGATCTTTCAAAATAAATTACAGCCTAACACCTGTTCTGAGGTTTTTGTTTTGTTTATTAAATTCCTCCACATAGACATCCGTTGGATGGAACTTTTGCTTTAATGAAAATTGTTATGAAAAAAAGTTTGGGGGAAGTTTTTTGTTCTTTCGAAAAATCTGAAGATTTTCATCTGCATACTTAGCGCTGCAGATGCATCAATAGTGCTGTGAGTTAGCAACACGATACCAGGTATAGCTTTCAAATAATTTAATTTTGTCAGTCTGCATATTACCTTTTTGTATTAATTATTTTCTGCAAATGATAATATCAAAAGGCTAACTGTCTGGATGAATGATGTGGAAAGGCGAATATGTAAGCCCAGCAGGAACCAGTAACAAGCATGCCATTTGAGGATATCTTCTTGATTTCTATAGTCAAGCTAAACTGGTAATTTGTTACTTCCCTGCTGATAAACTACATCTTACAAGCTTGTATGTTCCTGGAGTGACTGAAAACTTAATTGGCTCCAGTATTACAGCAGAGGGAGGAGTGGGCTGAAGGTTTCGTCTCTTCTGGTGAGAGAACCACATTGTTATTTTTGCATGTAAGAAAAGGACATCCAGATTTACTTGAGCCTGTGAGTGAGAGAAATGAAAATAAATGTCTTCTATGTGAGTTGAGAGTTAGCTAGCTCAGATCCATCCTTTGGATATATAGACAACAATATGTGGATAAAGGAATGCAATGTGGCATAGAGATTTTTGTGGCTATGGTTCAGTTTCGTCCACATGAACAGTGGCAAAAACCTACATACACTGGCATAACCATTGTTCAGTAGTGCAAGCTGTGCATACATAGGGACCTTGGTTAAATCCCCTACACTGCCAGTTAAAGATTCAGATAAAATAGGTGGGAAAGACCTCATTTTCGGATTTTGTTTTAGATCTTAGTCTGAAATTTGTTGCTGCTAGTCAGAGCTGGTAGCCTTGGGCTAGATGAATTGAATGTCTGACCATCCACTCAGTTTCACATGTTTATATAGGTAGGGATGGGCATGAACCACATTTTTGCAGTTTGGTTTGTGGTCCGTGGCTGAACCATGAAACTATATGAACTGGGAGGTTGGTTCGCAAACTGAACCAGTTCAGATGGGTTCATGACCTCTGCTTTCTGCTCCCCGTAGAAAGCTGTGGAGAGCAGAAAGCAATGGTTTAAATGGCTGGGAGCAATTTAAACCAAACAGCTGAGCTCAGCTGTTTGATTCAAATGGCTCAGAGTTGAACACAAGAAAGCCTCTTTAAACAGCTGAGCTGTGCAGAGCAAACTGCTCTGTGTGGTTCAGCTGTTTAAAGGGGCTTTCTTGGGCAGTGAGCCCCAGGGACTGACTGCCCAATAAAGCCCCTTTAAACAGCTGAGCCGTGGGACCCCAACCTGTGCCCCCCAAAAAAAAACAAGGAGTGACATTTCCTAATTAGACTTTGTGCAGTGAAGGTAATGTAATGAATCCCTTTTGACATCTCATCATGTAAAGCCTTTTCTGCTGGAGACACAGGGTTGGCAAAAGAACAGGCTGTGGCAGGTGGAACAAAGAAACCACCTTGGGTAGGAATTCAAAACTATGCCGAAGCACTACCCTATTAGAGAAACACTGGACAAATGGGTGATCATCCCTGAGCATGACCAGCTCCCCCACCCTCTTGGCAGAGGTAACTGCAACAAAAAAAATGCACACCTTAAGGGAGAGAAGAAACTGGAAGCAACTAGAAAGTGGTTCAAAGGGGGCCAGCAGCAGCCAGGAAAGAACCAGGAAGAGAGACCACTGTGGCACCTCATGCAGTCTTGGTGGGCACACATTACACTGGCCCTTCAGGAACTGCTTGGACGTGCAATGGGGGAAAACTGAAACTCCATCCACAAAATCATGGAAGGCTGAAATGGCCATCAGGTGCACCTTCACTGAGGAGTGGGCCAGGCCTGAATCCTTAAGGGACAAGAGGTATTCCAAAACCAGAGGCAAGGGGGTAGACAGAGCCCCTGTTCTTGATCCAGTCTGCAGATCTACCCCACTTCCTAGCACAAAAGTTATGGGTGGAGAGCTTCCGTGAATGAAGCAGGACCTCCAGCACCCCTTGAGAAAAGCCTAATCCAGGGGGTTCAGAAGCCGGGCCATAAGATGGAACTTGGCCACATCCTGATGCCATAGGGGACCATGTATTAGGAGGTCCACTGCTGGTTCCAGTGGAATGCAGTGCCCCTTGGAGAGGAGCAAAAGATCCATGAACCAAACCTGCCTGAAACACAGTGGGTACCTTGAGCCTGAATCCCACCCAGGATTCTCCCTATGAGAGGAAGAGGGGGGAGGCATAGAAGAAGTCCCCTGACCAGGGAAATTGAAAAGCATTCCCCAGAGATGGCAGATTGTAGGCTGCCCATGAACAGAAGAAAGTTGCCTTGGCTTTGTGTGAGGTGGCAAACAGGTCAACCATAGGAAAGCCCCACTGCCTGAACATTAGGAGGATGTATTTCCTGAACAGTGATCGCTCGTGGTGGGGGAGGGTGAACCTACTCAGCACATCTACCGTAGCATTGTGTACCTCAGTGATATGAATGGCCTGAAGGGAGACATTGTTCTGATTTGCCCAATTCCAGATTTTTGCAGCTTCTCCACAGAGACGACAATGACCCTGTGCCCCCTTGCTTGTTATTTACCCAATTTGTAATCCTAGTTTTAATGGCATTCATAAAGCTAAAGCCTCTCTCACAATCAGCACTTGAGGCTTGAAAAATTCCACAAACATCTAGGAGAAGATTTAGTTCACTGAATTGTTCTTGTTGTCGTGTAAATGTTAGTATGCCTGGAAGGTTTTCATTGCTCCAGCTTTTATCTTCTTTACGATGATTACTTTGAAGTCTGAATATTCTTTATGAAGCTCCTTATCATATGATTGTTCATCTTTCTGGAACAAAATGCAGTAACATTTAGCTTATCTTGAAAGCTCTTGATCCTCAGAGGAGAAATCGTCCAGGTTGGAGGGGTATAATAAACAGTCTTTGTCAAATACACACCAATCCTGCAGTTAATTCACTGGAAATATTTTATCCATGTGGTCACAAGGTTGCCTAATGAAATGGAGAATGACATTGATAATTACTGTAGATTTGTAAAATGAAATTAGGTCATGTACAGTCTCACTGAAATGGACTTTGTCTCCCAGATACTGAGATCTAATTTTCCTGATTTGGGCTTTGGTGAGCTGAAAAGCTTCCACAGGTGGTCAAAGAGCTCTTCTGAAGACTTTTGCAAAGTTCTGCTAAACTTGTTGTCGAAGGCTTTCATAGCTGGAGTTCATTAGTTGTTGTAGATTTTCCGGGCTGTATGGCCATGGTCTTCTGCTAAATTGCCAAGAATATCACAAAAAATAAATAATCCCACCTTGTATTTTGGATTACTTAATCTTTCAAGACAGTATTTATGTACTGGGTCATTATCTTCTGCAACTTGTCCTTTGCAGTATTCAATTACAATCCCATTATTCTTAACCAAGGCACTTACAGCGAATTGTCCAGCCACCTTACCTTGTTCAGTGGCTTAAATGAAACATCTCTGACTGTTGCACTGGCTATTTCCTCCAGTTCAGCTGTTTGTGCACTCGATCTACAGAAGAGGGTATAAACTGTACATATTAGAGTTTCAATCTCCCTATTGAATGGGATTATTTTCCACGCACCATCTATTCCTAAATCTTCTCAATGAACTACACAATGCTGCTCTAGCAGATGAGGAATTGATTCACACAGAATTGCAGCAATGCCATTCCTCTTTCCAAGGATGACAGAGGCACCATCTGAAATAAACATGACCATGTGATTCATGTCCAAATGATTTTCATTATAAAACTTCCTTATGGAATCAGCTATTGCAGCACTATTGCAAGCAGACAATTTTTCAATTCCAGCAAAAATGGTTTTATGAAGATCGCCACCAGTTCTTCTGAATTTGATGTACATGATAAGCATCTTTTGACACAGTAATGTCAGTACTTCCATCAATTATGAGGGTATAGAAAGGAGATTCCCAGATTTCATTTAAACTCTGACTTTTAACAACACCACTTATGCATTCAAGCAATTCAAAGGCATAGTTTTTGCTTCTCCAACTTGCAAAAATTTTAAGGCCTCTTTTGGATGACCTCTCTCAGTTCGCATATTCCATTCTGATATTCCAATCTTCAGGGGTTTCTGGTAATGAATTCAGCAGAGATCCATGGCTCTGGTTCTGAAGTTTTGTTACCACATCAAAATGCCATTTGTGATTTGTGGGGTGCTTAAGATAATCTACTTTCCAGTCAGCCCATTTCTTTGTGGTGCTCCAATCCCTGTAAACTTCTGCTTTGAGACATATTTTGCAGACAACCACATCATCAGTTTCACAATATTCAAAGATTTCTTTTAGCTGCACCTTCTTACGTCCTATGGCATCACAGTTTCAGTGGAATACTCCATCAGCCATGAGGTCTTGAAACTGTGATGTTTTTTCTTCATGAATCCAATGAACTGTGGAACGTCAGCTTTCTGTTTCGATATTTTCAAAGACATTGGCAAAGGCTGTTAGTCCCTGGGAGGCTAAAAAAATGTCTCTAAAGAATGGTTGAACAGTTGTGCATGCACTTGCATCACAGAGCACTATTTATTTTATTTATTTATTTTATTCAATTTATACCCCGCCCTCCCCGCTACGCGGGCTCAGGGCGGCTTACAAGGGCATACACCAATATAAAACATATTTAAAACCAGTTTAAACCATCACTATACAAATAACATTACAACCAATTTTTAAAAAGTGCTCTAGATGTTATTTCACAGATGGCGTGTTTCACTGCTCTATTGCTAGTATTGTTCGTACTCTGTTCCTCAGTATCATCTGCTCCAGGGAGACACAGATGTTCCCTTTTCCAGGGCCAGGCAAGATGGAACAAAAATGATGGTGGTAGTGGCAGCTCCTACTCATACGCCTGGTGGAAGAGCTCCATCTTACAGGCCCTGCGGAACTGTACAAGGTCCAGCAGGGCCCGGATCTCCACCGGGAGCTCGTTCCACCAGGTAGGAGCCACCACCGAAAAAGCCCTGGCCTTGGTTGCGGCCAGCCTGGCCTCTCTGGGACCTGGGCATTAAGACACACCAAGCTGGAGGGGGGAGGAAGGTTTTCGCAACCAAGTAAACTTTGCTCAGTGGAATGGAAGGATCCACCCTCTTGAGTTTATGGGAAGGGTTAAGCCTGGGCAGAATCAGGCCAAGAGTTTCCACACCTCTTAAGAAATGACTACCTAACAGCAAGAATAAAATGCTGCATTTCAAGATAGGGTGGGGCCATGGCTCAAGGGTGGAGTCTCTGCTTGGTGTGCAGAGGGGTCTAGGTTCAACCTCCATCACTTCCAGTAAAAAGGAGCCAGCAGTAGATTATGTGAGTGACCTCTGCCTGATACCCTGGACAGCCACAGCCCATGAGCGTACACAACACTGATCTTGTTAGACCAATGGGCCAACTCAGTATAATGCAGCTTCATGTGTTCATTATCAAGGAGAAGCACCTGCCTTACATGCAGAAGGTACCAGGTAAAGTCCCTGACATCTCCAAATGAAAGAATCAGATAGCATGTGATGTGAAAAAACTCCACCTGAGTTGCTGCCAGTCACAGTAGGTAGTACTGACCTTGATAGGATAACAGTCTGTTTCTGTAAAATGCAGACTGTTGTGATCTGAAGTACTGTGCAGTGAAAATTAAATTCTATGCAACAATATGTATGCACTGTCAGCCAATAACAGAATTCTTCCTGGTTTTTTTTTTTGTTATTCTTTTTCACCAATTAATTACAGGTACAGTACTATGCACACTTTCTTGAGTAGTTCACCCCTGCTGATGTCAATGATATTTATTTCTGAGTGAATGTTAACAGGTTCAGGCTGCATATTTAAATAAACTCATATGTTGCCAACCCCTCAGTATATGAGCTTTTCCCAGATAGTGAAGGAAGTGTAAAATAATGGAAAAAGTAATAAACAGGATCTGTCACCCAGAATTACAAGGAAAAGATATCATATCATTAATCTCTTTGTTATGCATGCAGACCGCCAGCAGGGGTCCGCGGCTACAGGCAGGAGCTTAGGTCCTCAAAACAATAGGAATGTAGGATCCTAGTTCCACCAGCATGGACCAATAGGAACTATGGCGGGAAATTCAAACCCCCCAATGGGACTATGGGTGTGCTGGATGGGTGTGTATATAGTTGGCCTTGCAGGGCTGTTTTGCAGTTTGATGTTAACTACAATAAACGTGTGCAACCACATGTCGTCGTCCGAGTCTCCCATGCTGCGAACCCAGTACTTTTCACTCTTTGACTGTTTCTTCCAATAGTAACACATCAGAACCCAAACAGCCTCCAAATTCCTCTCTGTGCTTGGAGTCCATAGACTCAGTGCCTTGAAGTAGCTTCTTTTAAAATTAGGCCCCATTGATTTACCAACAAAAACTGTAGCAGCTTAAACCATGAAAGCTTGGAGATCTAAGAATAAAATATAGTGGAATAGAACAACCCATATTGTTCATTTACCACCTTCTGCTTACAGAAAGTATAGTCAAATGCAACCTCTCTTCCATTGATTACCATGATTCTCCTGATTGCATAGACAAACTCTCTTGGTTCTAACTAACTAATTGTAAATAAGGATTAAGCACAGCTAACTGGGACAGAGCCAGCAGATGGTGACAGAAATTAAACTCATGATATGGTTCAATGATCAGTCAGCCATGGAAAGAAAGAGGTGCTCTCCTATTAACTATCCACAACTGGTGCAATATGATGGAGCAAGATGTCCAGGCATTATTCTGGAAGCTGCAGTTAGCCTGCAATTCCATGCATACATCATGGAAGTACAGACTATGTATGCTTGCTCCATAGTGTTCCATTCACGTACCCAGTTACTCACACCCCTTCCCAAATGGCTAAGCACAAGACAGCCTTCCCTTCCCTTCCATTATAGTTGCAGCAGCAGACACTGCCGATTACCATGATCTGTGAGACTAGGAACAAGAAACTCATCACACAAAAATAGCCAGCCTTGAAACACTTACTTGTATACCACTGGAGGGGTGGGGGAGGTATTTGTGCAGGGAGTTGGACTAGGTGACCCTGGAGGTCCTTTCCAGCTCTATGATTCTGTGAACAAGAACCAGATTTTTGTTGTTCCATTTCAAATCGTATTTTGTACAAAGTTACAAACAACTTGAGGCTAGTGGAGGCTTCTGAGCTACAGCTGATCCACAAATAACTACTAGTTGGCACACAATGTACCTATACTTTTCCCCAGATAATTTTTTTAGCCTCCTCACAGTTGGCTTTGACAGGCCGGCAAAGTTCTCAGAGATTCATGTCATTTACTTTGCTATCCATGTGTTCCTTGTACATAATATACAGGTCTGAGTCTTCCAATAATCTTTTAAATAGACCAAAGGGTCCCTGGGCAAGAGGTACAGGAAGTGACATGGCTTATCATCCTCTTGCTCTACCAAGTCAATGTAGTTGCAACTCAATTTCACAGAATATCTACAAGCAGACCTGCAAGGACTTGGAGGGGGCATCTCATTTTCATCTCTCAGAGTATTTCCTCTTTCCCACCGCTTTCCCTTCCGTTCCCCACAGCCTCACCTTTTCCTGCTTCCTTCTTCCATTCACCAACAAACTCACATTTATCTGCCAATCCTGTTTTCAGCTTTCCCTCCTCTCCCCCAACAGCTTCTATCTAAACTATGTCCCAGTTGTACAGTGCTGGCTGCCAGATGGGTCCCAGTTCTGCAATGGAAAACCCACAAGTAATTTAGAGGGGCACCTCTGTTTCTCCTGTATCCCCTTCCCCACATGATTTCCTCTTTCCTGCCTCTTAGCAACCCCTATATCCTCTCCTTACAAGGTTTTTGTGTTTGTTTTGCTTGCTTTTTAGATTTCAGATTTTTCTGCAAACATGAGGCTTTTCTCAGGTTTGTAGAAAGACCTGTCTTGTCTATTCATGAACCCACTCTCTGTATTTAAGTATCCACAGGCCATGTTGACAATGAGACATACTGATGTGCTACTTTTAGTATTATGCTCCATCGAAAAGCATAGGGCTACAACCCATACACACAATGTTAGCTAATCGAAAGTACTTCAATTTACTGCAATAATGTTGAATGTTCCATACCTGACATATTTAAAACATTAGCCCCAAATCATCCAAAACATACAGTGCAATTATATGAAGAGTTACTCCAATCTAATCCCATTGAAATCGGTGCACATAAGACTGGAGCTACTCTGCACAGGATTGCATTGATAGTGTAGCCAGAAGCAAAACCCATAGCAAGACCAATGCCTGTGGTTCACTTAAGCCCATTCCAGTAGGTATGATCCTTCCTAAAATGAATTTTATGCTAATTAAATCAAATCCAACTTTGGACTTTTCCCTACCACTGTTCAGCAGTTGCCTTGAAGAGGGTTGCAAGCAACTTTGAGGAAAAGATGCCCTATCCTTTAACAGAGGCTTCATGGGATGTTATTTACCTCTGTGCCATGAAAAGCTTCAAATGCCCATTTCCACTTTTAAAATCTCCGTAGACGAGGCAAGATATTTTTTTCTCAAAATTGTTGACAAGCCTAGCCCTGAATAATATGAAAATACTACAGAGCTGAGCTATGTAAGATCAGACCCCTTGAATTAGCATTAAAGGAGAGTGTCAAGTTCTACTGACACATTCTATTCCTTTGAAACCAAGTCTGCATGTTGGTCATCAGCAGCTCCTAAAATACTCTTAGATCAATCAATTCCTTTATTATTTGCTCAAGTAGTTTCCCTAATACTAAGCTTCAGCTGACTGTTCATTACCTTTGCTATACCTCCCTTTTTAGTCTCCTTTCATGTTCATAGAAAGGCTCTGAATGCATTGATTACCATTATCGCATCCATTCCACTTTTAATTAGGAACGTATTCTAACCACTCTTTCTACAGCTGGGTCAGCACACCTGATAAGAAGCCCGTGTTTTGAAAGGGTCTAATTGCTAATAAAGTTTGTTCTGTATTGCATGTTTGATTAGTTTCCAGATCTCAGATCACATGATATTAATGTTGCCCTCAAAATAAACTCAGAAATATTTCAGGATTTTAAGACTGTATCAACCTGTCCATTTTAGACTAGATCCAAGGGTGCACTAGCTTGGAAAAAAAGACATGCATTCAGCTGAATCCCACATTTTCCTCAAGGGTAACAGAAACATAGAGCTGGAATGGACCCCAAGGGTCATCCTGTCCAATCCCCTGTACAATGGAGAAAATTCACAGCTACCTCCCCCCATTCCCCCAGTGATCCCTGCTGTATGCTCAGAGGAAGGCAAAGTCCTGCAGAATCCCTTGGGCCAATTTGACCTGGAGGAATATTCTAAGGATACAGTTGATAATTCAAACAGCCTAAATCTAGCAAATCTTTGTATTCAGAGAAATTTAATTCCAAGTAATGGTCAAGTAGGTCTCAACTCCATGGGAGATTACACTTCGACACTTGTGCCTTTTGCACCAATTTAAGTGTCTTGTCAACAAGAGTGGCTCCCTTTGTGAAGGCTATGGAAGTGGGTGATTTTCTGGAAAGTGATAATTTTCCACTTCTTCTTCTTCTTCTTTTTAGATCTTAAGCCTTCCCACTTATTGTCTCTACCTTCTGAGTCTCTTGACCAATCATGTAATTGTTTATATCATTTATGCCATACCCTAGATTTATTCAATAATTCAGCATTTGCAAATTACTACAAAAGTCTCTTAATATAAAGATAAACTATTTTCATCTTCTTCTGTAGAATCTTTGCACAGCCTCGCTGAGATCTTTACAGTTTTCCAACAAAGATATACTAGGCCTAAAACACAGATCAGTTGTCTATCTGGGAACCTGTGGTTTGATGGTGAATGCAAACAGATTATCAAAGAACTCAAGAAAGGCCAGAGAATTCAAAAAGAAAAATGACTGTAAATCATTGAATGAACTGTTGGCACTAAAATCTTCATTAGCACATCATAAACACAACTTTATCCTTAAGGTTTGGAAACGATTGTAGCTGCTGACGATAATAATGCATCTGCATTCTGGTCAATTGTTAACTCTGGAATGAAGGTCTACCATAATATTCTTTTTTGCATTTCATCGTCCATCTGGTTTAACTATTTCAGCTCTCTCTTTTCCTCAGTGGAATCAAATTCAATCTTAATTACATCTCCTGACAATCTTCCTTTTTGGCCCCCAGTTACTCCTAAAGTAGTTGAACACCTTGTATCTCGTCTGCATAATAAGGCCCAGGTGTGGATTTAATTCCTAATGAGATATTTCAAGTTAATCCTACTTGATGGGCTGAAGTTTTAGCCCCAGTCTTTAGTATGGTAAATAACCTCCAATAACATTCTATACATAATCCCCATATTATAAAAAGGTCCCCCTTTTACCTGACATGTTACCATCCATTTGCTTTACTATCCTTCTTGGGTAAATTACACTCCTCTTATCTATCAGATAAACTGCTGGAATGGATGGAATCTAAAAACATCTTAGGCTGGGAGCAAGCTGGTTTCAGAAGAGGTTGTTCTATTTCAGACTATAGTCTGATTCTCTTCCATTTAGCAGAAAAATATACTTCACTTTTGGAAAGAGTTCTTTATGTAGTCTTTATGGATCTTAAAGGAGCATTTGACAGAACTGCTAGATCAAGACTCTGGAACAGATTAAGGAAATCCACTATGGATAGATGACTATTATGGCTGATAGAAAATCTTCATATTGGCCAGATTGCTCAGGTCTTTTGCAGCACAGAAGAAGGCCCTTCTAAAAACGTCTCTATTGATAAAGGAGTCCAGCAGAGGTGTTAGCTCTGTTCTTATTTAACTTATACTTACATTATTTATCCAGTTTCCTTGATAAAAATTGTCATCCTCCTTGTCTAGCTGGCCTAGAGAACCCACCTTTATTATATGCTGACACTGTCCCACTCTCACATTGGACTTCAGAAACTACTGGACAAATTTGCCATTTACTGCCATTCTAAAGATCTAGAAATTAATTCTGGTAAATGGAAAGTAGTCTTTCAAAAGAAAAGGAACCCTTCCTTATACTGGTGATCTATAGATAATCTTAGAATCCCACAAGTGACGGAATTTATGAATAATATGAAAATTGTCCCTAACTTGCTTTTCAGGGCAGCCATCTTGATTCAATCTGACGTCCCTCCACTTCTTTCGTAAGTTGACCAACACACCAAAATGTGTAACTGGAATGTCTCTACAAGCAGAATTGGGTCAACCATCCTTGGAGGATAAAGCTTAGCAAATGGCCTTAAATTTGTACCTTAAAGTACTCTATAGTTACTCCAGATACATATCTTATGAGTAGATTCTCATAAATCCTCTTGGTCCAAAATTCTTGATTTAAAACTCTTATTGGACTAAACCCTGGACATTATTCAGGGACTGAAACCCGCAGTTGTTATGTCCTATATCAAAAAGAATATCCAAGAAAGGGATTACTTGAGCACATGGACTCATCATGCCTGCAGGGTCTGCTCTTCTTTATTTTTTGGTATTCCTCCACATAAATCACTGCCTTCCTATGCTTTTTATCTAACTATCCCAAATTATTTTAGAGCTTTCTTATTATCTCAATTGAATGCAAAGCCCACTCTGGTTATAAAGGGAAGATTAAGAAAGATTCCTTACTCAGAAAAACCAAGATGCCAAACAACAACAACAACAATATCAAAACACTGGGCTTTAAAGAAAACTACAAATATCTTGGAATTTGGGAAGCTGACAATATCGAACATACTCATGTTAATATAAATACAAGGAATGTTATCAAAGAGTTAAAAAGACAATGTGAATAAAATTTTAAATGGAGGCAACACAGTAAAGGCAATTAACACATGGGCAGTCCCTGTTCTAAGATACACAGCTAGCATCATTGGAGCCTTTAGAGCAGTACTTAGAAGTCTTAAACACCCGGACATTCTGGGCATTGAGCATATAACACCAGCTCAGTTCCAAAAGAAAGTGCTGCTTAGAACAGCAAAAATCCTGCAAAGGTGCATCTGCAATTCCCCAAAACTTGGCTAGATCTCATACTGCAGAACACCATATACCAGTCAAATATCTGACAGTGACAATTAACAACAACAACAACAATATCAAAACACTGGGCTTTAAAGAAAACTACAAATATCTTGGAATTTGGGAAGCTGACAATATCGAACATACTCATGTTAATATAAATACAAGGAATGTTATCAAAGAGTTAAAAAGACAATGTGAATAAAATTTTAAATGGAGGCAACACAGTAAAGGCAATTAACACATGGGCAGTCCCTGTTCTAAGATACACAGCTAGCATTATTGACTGGAAAAAGCTGATTTAGAAGCAATAGATAATAGATTAGAAGCACAAGATAATGTCAATGTGTCACTCACTACACTCTAGAAGTTATGCTGATTGTCTTTACTTACCAAGAAAATTAGGTGGAGAGGTCTCCTGAAAGTTAAGCAAGCAGTTGAAAAAGAAAAATGAGTACTGAATGACTACACCAAGAAAAGCAAAGAGAGGCTTCTAGTTGAAGAGTACAAGGCAGACTTATTTAAGGTTACAGAAATCAAAGAAGATTACAAAAAAAAAAATGAAATCAGAACTCAATTCGATGACTGGAAGGAAAAGCACTTGCATGGGCATTATGTGAAAGACACACACCCTGCAATTCTGTTCATAATTAGAAACTATAACAGTTCAATTGGAGCCGATATAAATAGTATTAACAGTACCCGTGCACAATGCTTTTTGATGTCCAAAGGACATTGCAAGCATGCACTTTCGGTTAATCTCAGATAAGTATAGTTTTAGGTGAAATTTTTATCACTGGCATGACAAATCTAATGCAATTTAAATTGGGTCTGATCATATTTAATAGGATAGACCTTCATTCAGTAGTTCAAACTCAATTGTTCCACTAAAATACCAAAGTAAGAAGTTTAGCTTTCTTTTTAAGTTAAGACACATAAGATTTACATGTTTAAAAGTCTCTCCAAATGCATCATCTAAATTTAGCCTCTAATTTTTCTTATTAATTGTATAATATGCTTTTCAGTCTCACCACTCAAATATAAAGATCTCAGCAATACACCGAGCCCCCCCCCCCCCCCCAATCTCTACGTGTACTACTGCCATTGTACAGCAGGTAGCACTCAAGATGCTTGTTTTTATGAAACAGGGACAGAAGACAGAGTTACTGCTGTTGTTCTGTTAGGATCAGACAATTTTTCTTTATTCCTTTTTTGGCAAACTTCTTTGAATGGATTACTACTACTTCTTCTTCTTCTTCTTCTTCTTCTTCTTCTTCTTATTTCATTAACTGATTTTAAAATAATTTTCTGCATCCAGACCAGACAAGATGATGGAGAATGATGAAACAAATATTATTTGGGACATCCAGTGACAAATAGCACACCACCCCTGATATTACTATTGTGTGTGGGGGGGGGAGAAATAGAGTTTGGATCATTGACACTACAGTCTCAGGAAACAGCAGAGTAAAAAAGGAGAATGAGATCATGAAATACCAAGACCTACAAATAGAGTTGGAGCATCTCTGGGAGAAGAAGGTGGCCATCATGCCAGTTGTCATTGGAGCCTTTAGAGTCTTAAACACCCGGACATTCTGGGCATTGAGCATATAACACCAGCTCAGTTCCAAAAGAAAGTGCTGCTTAGAACAGCAAAAATCCTGCAAAGGTGCATCTGCAATTCCCCAAAACTTGGCTAGATCTCATACTGCAGAACACCATATACCAGTCAAATATCTGACAGTGACAATTCATCATCATCATCGTCATCTGCTAAAACATTTACAGTGGAATCCTAAACAGGTCTACTCAGAATCTTACTCAGGTATGTTTACCAGGTCTTACTCTCAGGAAAGTGTTTTTAGGATCATCCTGCAATTCTGTTCATAATTAGAAACTATAACAGTTCAATTGGAGCCGATATAAATAGTATTAACAGTACCCGTGCACAATGCTTTTTGATGTCCAAAGGACATTGCAAGCATGCACTTTCGGTTAATCATGTACTACTGCCATTGTACAGCAGGTAGCACTCAAGATGCTTGTTTTTATGAAACAGGGACAGAAGACAAAGTTACTGCTGTTGTTCTATTAGGATCAGACAATTTTTTCTTTATTCCTTTTTTGGCAAACTTCTTTGAATGGATTACTTCTTCTTCTTCTTCTTATTTCATTAACTGATTTTAAAATAATTTTCTGCATTTAAATATTATTGTATTAGTGAATGTAATATGCATATGCTTAAAATGAATAGTACAGTTCTTGCAAATCCACTATACAAAATTAATAGATTTAAGCCCAGAATGTAAAGGGGTGCCTAGGCTCAACAAAAGAAATATCACTGGTCCTGTGGAACTCTTGACTTTCAGGCCATCACTAACTATTTTTTTAATATTCACTCAGTATCAAACACCAGTATGGCATAGTGGGATATTGAGAAAAACTATTCCAAAGCCCACAGACTTAGTTTCACATTCCTTTGGGTCCGGGAGTCTTGCATTGTGCTAAAGTTACTGGCACTACTTCCTTATGCTGATGGTGAAATAACTCATCACATTTTAATATATTCCATTTGAGATTAAAATTAATTCAATCCAGAGCTACAGAACTGAGAAAATATTTAATATTATGCTTTAAGTATAATAGGTTGGATCCAAACCTCATTTTCCAGCCCTGGAAAGGCACTTCTGCTATTGGACAGAAGGATTTTGTTGTTGTTGTTGATTCATCTCTTCCACTGTAAACTCCAAATCACAGTTTATATCAGGCCTGTAGCTACAGTGGGGCATTTGGGGGCGGGCCCTGACTTACTTCAAAGGCTTCTTCAAATGCCCTGACCGAACTCCCGCTGAACCACTGCGGCGGCTGCGCTGCCTCTCCTTGTCTGAAGTGTGCAAGGAAGCAATGGGAGTAGTGGGGGTCTCTTGGGGGGAGGGGGGTTGCAAAAGGCCCTTTAAACCCAGGCCACCTGGGTCACCCTGCACGAAAGTGAAAGTGCTGCCCGCTCTTGTCTCCCACAGCCAAGCTACAGAAGGCTGTGCTTTGCTGCCCTGGGTGAGGTGAGGCGAGGTGGAGGGGCACAGCAAAAGTTCGATCATGCTGTTCTTCCTCGGGCTGTCAATGTGCTGTCCTAAATTCTACCCAAACGCCGGCCAAGGAAGTGTTGTGTGGGTGGGGGTTTGCAATGGTCCCTCCTGGAAGAAGTGCGCCGTGAAGCCTGGGATGGACCAGCCTTGCGCACCCATGGTGGGGCGGGGTGGAGGATCTTGGCCAGTACCACTTCTCTCAGCTGGGGAGGGGAACAGTGTGTCCCCCGGAGGGGCCCAGTTGCTTCCCGCTCCCTCTGCGGGGCACTGGACCCTCTGGTCTCTACACAGCTATTCCCAGGCCAGCCCCCTTCCACGGCTCCTTACTTCAGCCCTGTGTGTGTGCATGCGTGCATGCGTACAGCAGTCATGGCAGGGGGGAGGGGGGCACGAGCACTGCTTTGTTGTCCTGCTGGAGCCTGGCACGTCTTTCACTCCAGCCACCACATGGGAGGACTGGCTGGGGCAGGGGCCAGCCAGCCTACGTGAGTTTTTAATCTTATCTTTATTTCAGTGCCCCCCGGTTTTTTGAAAGGCCCCCCCAAATTAAAAAAATCCTGGCTACGGGCCTGGTTTATATTATGATCTTTGAATACATCCTATATGATTCTGTAGCAGCACCATATTTCAAGATCATAGCAACACTCAGGTACACATGATTTGCTATGAGTGCAACACAATATGCATGTAAAAGTATTGTGTCTTTAAGTTACTAAGTTATTGTGCTACAGGTAGCATTTTAAATATGCTTAAAGAAAGTTCTCTCAGATGAAAATCATGCACATTTCTTGAAATGTACAACTATAGCACAAAAGTACCATTTTAATGAATGTAAACTCAGAGTCACGGTTTTTTAAGAATGATCTTCATCATTGCTGCTTTTGACTTCATTGTTTTGGCATCACTACACTACAGTGTGGTGTAGTCGTTAAGAGCAGGGCTGTAGCCAGAGGTACAGTGCAGAACGCAGTGCCCTTATCAAATTAGGGGCACCCCTTTCCAACCCCCTTCCAGTGTTCCCTCTAAGCTGAGTTAGTGTGAGCTAGCTCACAGTTTTGAAGCCTCCGGCTCACACATTTTTGTCTTAGTTCAGGAAGGATGGCTCCAGAG
Organism: Gekko japonicus; assembly: GCF_001447785.1. NCBI lineage: Eukaryota > Metazoa > Chordata > Lepidosauria > Squamata > Gekkonidae > Gekko > Gekko japonicus. Next base: position 229,176 of record NW_015159765.1, read on the forward strand.
CACACTAATTTATGCAGTAGCCAAATGACTTGCTCACAAAGTAGAATTTTTGCTCACAAGACTCCGCAGCTTAGAGGGAACATTCCCCCCTTCCTCTTTAATTTTTAATTAATTTAATTTTTAAATACCATGTTTAAGCCACAGCTCCCCTCCTCCTCCTCGCTCACCAGCCCACAGGAGGAGGAAGCAATGGAGGGGAAGGAAGCATGGGGCCTCACTAGAAAGCAGAAAGCATCAGGAACAGCCAGCAAGGCTGCGGCGACTCCCCACCAGAAGAGCAGGTAAGCTCTTCTGCTGCACCCTGGTGGCCAGTTTGGCTACACTGAAACTGTCCAACCCATGTTGCTATTACTCCATGTGGGTCTCTCAACCAGAGGTCAGTTCGGGGGGGATCGCGGGGGATCGCAGTTCCCCTGGGTGAGGTGCAGGGGGCGGGGCACACAATGAAGCCCCGCCCCTTCTTCCAGCCGCCCCCTTCTTCCCGCCTCATTCCGTTGCAGAAGGAGGAAGAAGCAGGAGGGTAAGTTGGCATCCTCCCCCTCTGCCTGGCCGAGGCCATTCCACGTGGCCTCCGCAAGGACTCCCAGCCCCATCCAGGACCTTCCCCGAGGTAGCTGTGTTAGTCTGTTGCTGCAAAATAGTCCAAGAGTTCAAATAGCACTTTTAAGACTAACCTTTAAGTCTAAGACTAACTGAGTGATGGGTGTGGCCTTATGACACTTCAGGTGATGGCAGGGGGTGTGGCCTCATGACACACTTCCGGTGATGTCAGGGGGTGTGGCATATGCTAATGAATTATGCTAATGAATTCCCCTAGCTCTTTTTCTATGAAACGACCCCTGCTCTCAACCACAGGAATAAACTTTCCCAGGTTGGAAAGGACTGCTAGAGGGCAAGAGGAAAGACAGGGTGAACAGCAGTCCTTGTAAATCCTTGTGTAATCTTTGTGCTGGATCCCACCCTTTAGTTGGACTGGAGAGCCATAAGAACAATGACAGTAGCAACCACCAAGAATCAGAATGACTGAGGGACTTAGAGCTAATTCCAAAATATATCTCTGGCATTTTAAAATGTTGGCAGGTAGGGAGCATATAATAGTATGAAACATGGTTACTATTCCATACTTATAATGGGCAATATATGAAAAAAATATGTATGTGCTGGATCCAGGCAGTGTTTTTACTCAACCTCACCCAATTTCCTTCCTGACTATAGCCCCTGTCCTACAAGTCCCATGATCCCCGGCATGTGGTCAAAGGGGATATATCCTTCCTGCTTTTACCAGCAGACAGATGGCCAAATCCAACCCAATGTCTATATACACTATTTATTATTGAGAGATTTGGAAAAAAAATTATTTAGGGAATTTTTATGCCTCCTCTCCAGAGTCCTGCTTGAGGCAGCTTAAATAGTATAAAATTGTCAAATCATACTAAATTATCAGGATAAAACACACACACTTGCACACACACACAAGCCATTAAAACATATGATGAAAAACAAGCCAGAGACATAAAAACAATTTACCAGAGATTATTTTTAGTACTACTATGCAGTAATACATTATGGATGTCTTTTCTGTAGTACAATTGTCTTTGCATCATGTGTCATATAAAGATTAAGAAAATATGGTCCCTACCAACTCCAGTGCAATTAAATGGATAAAAGCATGCATGTCTACTGAACATAATCAATCATTATTGGCTGGATTATCAAAAATTAATACAAAATTACAAGAACAAGCACAAGAAATCACAAGGATTAAAGATAAGCTAAAAAATAATGATACTTACAAAGGCAAAATTATTGAATTGAGAAAGCAGACCAAAGAAATGAAATCTTGGAAATGCAGATTTAATAATTTATGTTTTAGAGGCATCAAAGAAGATTTTCGAAGGTCAGATTTGGAAGAGAGCTTCCGTGATCTGCTTCAGGATTATTTGAAGATTCGAGGACATTTCCATGATACCGACCAGAAATGTACAGTGAAATCAAGATTTGCATTTAAGAATAAGTTACTCTGAGATATACTGTTTTGCTTCACCCACAAGAAAACACGAGATGGAATATTAAAGAAGCAAAGAGAATCATCACTTGAAGTAGCAGAAAGAGAAGTGCAGATTTTTAAGGATCTAAGAATAAGCGTGTTAAGGAAAAGGAAAGATTTTGATTTTGTCAGCTGTTCCAGCCCTTCTCTTCAAGCAGAGCTTTTCAAGCCTTTCCACGTTCCTCCTGGGATGCTATCCCACTTAGGCGCAGGTTTTACAAAAGAAAGAAAAAACACCATTGGAAAATACCTTTTCGCAATAGAATTACACTTACTAAAAGGAATGAAAGTAATCGCAACAGAAGAGTAAGCCAAGTAACTGGCTGAAGAATTGCAAGCAGACGATCCACACAAAGGAACTGAAGGAAAATCTTCAAGCAATTCAAAGCAAAACTTACAGACCAAGGGTTCCAAAGAAGAAGCAAATACAGAAAAGAAAAACTGGATGTGGCAACAGCATTGGGATAAAATGAACAAATTAAAAATAGTATCAGTAAATATTAATGGACTGAGCTCTCCCTCAAAATGTATGAGAATTTATAACCAAGGAAACAAAATGCAGATATCTTATGTCTACAAGAAACCCACATAAAGAAGAAACAGGACCTCATACAGCTCAGTAGCTAGGGTGCGAGGTACGAGACGCTGTCTCGGAGCTCCCTGCTGTGTGGACTTAGAGCAAGGGGCAAGGCACTTTGGTGGTGGGTGATGCACAGAGAGGGCATTTTAGCACTTCAGGTCAAGCACCTGGCACTGACACCCAAGGCGAAAAGTTAAATCTATACTCTGTGGCTGACCCCTCCCATTTCAGAACCCTAACAGGTACCCCAGCTGTAGAGGCTCAGCTCATGGAGCACCCGTGCACTGACAGGTAAGCACAGGCAAATATCCCAAATTTGCTCCCCCTCTCCCCTTGCTTGAGGAGAGGCACCATGACAGCATTTCCTGCAATCAAGCCAAGCACTGGGTTCAGGCATGGGATGGTTAAAGCCACCACAGTGCAGCATCGTGGCCCATGGCATGCCATGGGAAAACTTCCCTGGAAAGTTTTCCATGAGACTCGGCAGGGTTCAGGGTGTGTCTGTGGTGGTGGAGGGGTCTAGCAGCTGCTCTGCTGCTTGTGGTGAACCAGCTTGGCAAGTGTCCCTTTAAACCATTCCCTTGCCGATTCACAGCCTTCAACTGGAGCTCCTGCGGGAGATGGTTTGCAAGCAATCTGGGATCACTTTGACACACGACAAGTGAGTGTGGGCTGGCAGGTTCCATCATGCACCTCAAGAAGGGGTTGTGGTGAGGCCCCCCCCTTGGGGCTGTATCTGCAGACCCTGTCATGAGAAGACTTCCATGGCTGAGGGTGCCATGGCACTCACACCCAGTTGCAGGTGGGGATTCAACAAAGAGGCTTGTGGTTTTTTTAACCCCCCCCCCCACATACACACACACTACTCAGTCAGCTGTTCCAGCCCTTCTCTTCAAGCAGAGCTTTTCAAGCCTTTCCACGTTCCTCCTAGGATGCTATCCCACTTAGGCTCATGCCATGCCGGGCACCCTCAGTCCCCAGAGTGGAAGTGGACGGAGTCGTCACCCCTTGCCATGGATTCCAGTGCAATAAAAACTATGTTGTGGCCCAACTTTGTCTCTGCTGCTTGGTTTGTGCTACATGGCCAGAGCTCCTCCCTGCCCCACTCCCTCCCCACCCCATTTGCCACTCCCCCTGTGGGCTTCCCAGGGGAATGTCTAAGATGGAGGGCTCGCTTGCCTCACAGGCTTCTGTATGAAGGGGGAGGGGTCAGAAGGCCATTTGGGTGAGTGAGCTGCCTCACTGCCCTGACTCTAGCATGAGGCTATAGGGGAGTCCAAGATTTCTTTCCCCACTTGTTACACGGCAGCTAGGTGGGTTGCCTAGGGCCAGATGCCAGGTGCACACTCTCAGCCTGACCAGCCTCTTGGGATTCTTGTGAGTATAGAGCAGAGAAGAGGGGAATGATGCAACCAACCTACAGGGGAGGGGAGGTCGCTAATGGAATGAGTGCATGGATGAGGTTCCTAACTGTGTGTCTGCTCCAAGAAGGGGTTTCCTCTGGCACCCAAGGGGGAAGGCATTTGTGCAAGTAGCACTGGGGAGGCACTGGGTCATGGGGGTTCCCTGAGTCAATGGTAGAGGAAGCCCATGCAGCTGGTGGACTTGAAGTATTCATGAGGGGGCTTGCCCATGGAACATGCTGGCATGCAGGACAAACAAATGACAGCGACCATGCACCTATCATCAGCAGGGGTCTCTTTCAGGGGGCAGGGTGGGAGGAGAGCATGGGGGTCTCCTGAGCTGCCTTTCCCCACCCCCAACTGTCATGTGCAATGGCATCTGCCCCAGGACTGGCCACTCCTGTTGACCTGAAGCTCTCTTCCCCTTGTGCTGCCCCTGTCTTAACAGTATGCCACAAGGTCATTCTGCAGTGGTATTGCCATGGACCTGGCCTTACAAGCAGCTAGATACACTTCCTTCCCCTCCACTGCAGCATAACTTGGTCGCTAGGGAGCCGACTAGTAGCACCAAGGTTGCATGGTGGCTGGCCACTGCAATGCAGGTGCAGGTCAGAATTGCTCTGCCCAAGTACTACAAGATCAGAAAAAAGGAGGATTAGCAGTTCCAAACATAAAATTATACTACCAAATGGCGGGCCTGGTTTGGATTGCTGATTGGATTAAAGACCCAAGACAAAGATTAGTAAAACTTGAATTAGAAGACCTAGATGAAGGCCTACATAATTATCTATGGATTAAGAAATCAACTAAAATGATCATAACACAAGACAGAAGTCATATAATCAGAGATGGACTGTTGAGAATGTGGTTTGCATACTGGAATTTGTTGAGCTCTCCAAATTCTCCTCACATGTCTCCCATAGAGGCCCACTACAATAAGAACATGAGAAATAAAAATGATTCTCTAATGTATGGTATCATTATAAATACTCAGGGGAAAATCAAGTCATGGTAAAATATTAGAGATCTAGGAATAAGCATTCAATGGTTGTTACATCTTCAATTAGTTTCAATACTAAAGATTATTAATACTGAAGGTTGTGCCCTAAGAGATGTAACTGAGTTTGAACAGCTGATTATAAAACAAAAAGAGCATTTAATAGGATGGATTTATAAGTTACTACTTAATCTAGAAACAGAAGAAGAACAAGAGAAAAAAATGTATGATTAAATGGATGCAGAATCTTAAACAACAGATATCCATGTATCAATGGGAATGGCTATGGGGGAAAGAAATCAAATTTACAGCCAGTCAGGTGTTAAGAGAAAATTAGTACAAAATGGTTTTTAGATGGTATATAACTCCAAAGGATATTGAAAAAGCAAATAAAAACTACAAAGGAAAATGTTGGAAATGCCAAGATACAGATGGAACTTTCTTCCATATGTGGTAGATGCGTAAAAAAGCAAAAAGATGTTATAAGTAAATTCATGAAGAAACACAGAATATATTAAAGTTTAAATACCTCATGGAAGCCAAGAATATGCTACTAGGTATATTGTCTAACATTTTGCCAAAAATTTTGGAAGAGATATTCATATGCATGGTGACAGTGACTAGAATGATCTATGTAGCAAAACAGAAACTAGATATTTGTCCGTGCTTAGAAGAATGGAAAAATATAATTGCCAAATATGCAGTGATGGAAAATTAACAACTTGAGAAACAGGTCAGTTATGAAATTTGAGGAGAGATGGAGTGTGTATTATGCAAAAAGGAGTCAAATTTAGAAAGAGAAGTCGTTAAAAAAGTTTATACAATTGTATTTCAATGAAGAAGCAGAACTAGAACTAAATAAAGCCTATTATTATAAATGTGTGTAAAGAAGTAGGTTTTGAGGAGAAACATTTTTAATTTTCTACTATAAGATATATAATAGTCCTTTCTTCTGTATTTTTGTTATAATACCTATTTACTAAAAGTGTTAGCAAGCATGCAGAAATGGCAAAAATATGCGGCATTGAGTATGCAGCACTGGTGAAATTAATAATTCAATTGAAAAACAAATTAGCTACAAAATTTGAAATGTAAAACATTGAATATAAATGTATCCCAACAGATGTACGTTTTATAGTATTTTATAAACAGTGGCCCAAAAATCTTCCAGTGTAATGAAGAGGGTGATGAGAAGAAATATTTTCTGTTTCATATATTTTATTATTTATTTTATTTATTATTTATTACATTCGATTTATATACCGCCCTTGACCCCGGAGGGTCTCTGAGCGGTTTACATATATATACTAGTTGATTCCTACCTAGGGCCACAATTCGTATGGGGGGAGGAGCTACCTACCAGCACCCAAGCGGCGCGTTCTTGTTGTTTGGGCGGGCTTCAGATGTTGCTCCCGGAGCCCCAGGATGGGCCGATGACTTTCTCCGGCGGGCTTTCCGATGGACTCCTTTTGATATATATAATTTTATGTAAACATTTTTTCTTTTCTGTATCTTCTTATCTCTTTGTTTTCCTAAAATAAAATAAAATATGAAAAAATTATCAGAGGACACAGGGAAACTGAAAGAGAAAGGCACTGTTTTCCCTCCCACCTTCACAAAATAGTCCCGGTTATATTTTTGTTATGTTTTGTTATGGTTGCACAAAAAAAGTATGCCTTTTTTGTCACAGTGCTTGTTTCTCCTTTTCTTCATCATTCTCGTACAGATCTGTCAAGTGACCATGCATTCTTGAAACCCTTCACCTACCTGCCAACAACTGATTTGCTTGCTCTGCTTAACAATATGTGTGATGCTTCTGATTTTCCTTTAACAGCCCAAGATCCTGTGATAGTGTTCTCTGACTGCAAATTTCATTCTGTCCTATATATCAGAACTTGATTAGTAGTGTTCAGCAGATGTTGAACGAACTTTGTATATGTTCCAGTGCTATGGTGATGGCCCCCCTATGTGATGAAACAGCTGGTGATGCCACCTGTCTTCAAACTTCCCCATCCTAAGGATCAATTGAATGACAAAGTCTTGGACTGTAAACGGGTGAATTCGAAGCATTACAGGATCAATGGAAGAGGCTGAAGCAAGTAACACAAATTTTCATAAATGTTTCCCAGAAGATCACTGTTTTAAGCCAAGTAAAAAAGTGTCACATTCAAAAATGTGTCAAAGCATGTGTGATACTTGCAGAGCCTGAAACCTTAGTGCATGCTGCCTTTGGCAGACTATTTTCATACCACGATTCACCTATTGAATGCAGAAAAAAGGAATGTTGGTTAACAACCTGTCTGAGAAAGGGCACTAACACTTCCACATTTAAATTAGCTGCATAAAGTAATATACCATAGGAGTATTTTCTAACATAACAATTATCAGGTACCTGTAATCAAATGGGTCTATGTCTTGGGGTGTTGTTGTACTTTTATAATTTCAAATATGGAACTTTTCTAAATTTCATCACTTCAATTACAGTATTTAAATGCCCCTATAAAATACCCAGCCAGAAAACTGCTTTTTCAGAGCCTTCATTAGGCTGCGGTAGAACATCTAAAAGGCATTTTTCTTCTATTCACTCCACCTTTACTCAATTCTGCACATTTCAAGCGGCATCATATATTTTGCACCAGAAAATTAACTTCCTAAAATGCGTCTATACAGCACTGTGAGGGAAAGTAGGGCTTTAAGCTTCTTGAATAGAAAGCTACTACTTTGAAATCAGTTCAGATATATTTTCTTGATATGGCAAAAGAATAAAGTGGAACATGCTTTGCTGTGTATGTCGGGAATCCATGTCAGTCAGTCATTTATTATGGCAACAAGCCATAGAACACACAGGTTTAAATATAACAGGGAATCCATGTGTGTTTCTGAATTCCCAGTACTCTAAGTGGCCAGAAGAATGGCCTAGACTTACCTCGCACCATCTTTTGCAGATCAAAAGTGGACGAGGCAAGAAGGAAGCCTCGATCCCAGGGGTGGGATCAGCGGTAGCCTGGGCTGGCCAGCTATGTCACCTGGGGCTGCTTTGAAGGGTGGGGCTCAGAAGCCCTTGGGGGTTATGTAAACCCCTTGCTGTGGCCAGCTCACCCTCAGTTTTTCCTCGCTGGCTTACAGATGCATACCCATGAGGAGCTTCTGCAGGGGTGACCATGCGCTTTCCAGAAGAGGCTGGGCTGGTGCTTTCCTTCAGTGATTTAAAGGGCCCACCAGCTGTTTGGTGGCTGAATGGGTTGACTTTTATAGGAAGTGGAGTCGCTTGCTGTAGCCTGTGCCCAGCTCACTGGATTTTTTCCTCGGTTTTCATTTAAAATCATCAAAGGGCTCATGGCTGGTCTTCGGCTGCCTTTGTACCGTGAGTCCTCGCTAATGGCACCTTCTTCTCCAGAGAGACTGCAGCGGCAAGAGTTTCTGTATTGGCAGGGTCTTACGATACTGGATCTTTAAGGGTGTAGGTAGCCAAACCTTGGAGTTGCTGCTTTGTTAGCTGAAAATGGGTGGTGTGTTTGCTGCTGGGTAGGTAGTAATTTGCTGGCTCTGTTTCGGGATGGGCATACAACATTCCTGGATACAAATTTGCTGTTATGGCTTAGCCACCCAGCCATTACTAGCAGGAACCCATAGGTGCCATCTTGGGTGGTATAATCTGATCCTTCTCAGTTGTTCCCTGGTATTCGGTGGTTTTCAGCATTGCAAGTATCCATTAGCAGGCTCCCACCTTGGTTGCTGGCATTTATTTTTCTTTTCCAAAGTGCTCAAATGCATCTTTAGTGCATTTCTAATCACCTTGATAGTAGTTGGTATTACTTTATTCTTGCATGTGATATATATAAACAAATAGATAAATGAATAACGCTAATATATAGATACAGTTATTAGTTGATATTATAAAATTCATAGTTCATATTTCACTAGCCTGCGCTGTTACACAAATAAGGTTCACATGGATTTTGATTGCTCTCCGGGTTTACTTGAGTTCTTTGGGGTGGCAGGCCTGTACATAGCATCCTGCCATGCCTCCAAAAAGGTTCTCCAAAACTAAGAAGTGTTTGTCTGGGCCTCAGCCCAAGGCAGCCAAGTGTAATATGGCCGGGAGGGCTCAGGCTATCCCTATGGCTCTATGTGCCAGCACTCATGCCCCCCAAAGTGCCCCCTACAGCACCTGGAGTGCATCCCATCAGGCTGGGAACATGGGCACCACATTCAGGACTGACAGGTCATGGACCCCTATCAGGGCACCCCCAGCTCAACTGGCATCTGTCACTCCTATAGATAACACAGATATTTTGCAGGGCATTTATCAAACATTGGTACCAGCTAGAGGCCCGTGCAGCCTCTCCTAAACCTCCTGTGGTTCCCACTCCTGGGGAAAATAGAAATCACAGTTGCCATCAGAAACTAGAGCATCCAGCACATCAAGAGAAAACACCATAGAGAGCCCTTCGTACATTGAAAAGAATTGGGACAAGTGGCATACATCTAGAAAGTCAGTATGATTCTGTGATGTGTCAAGCAGTGCAGCCTCAGGTAAGTCAGATGAGGATACCGCACATATAGATGGGAACTATTGGAGGGCTGGGGCATTCATTCCAGGTCTCCCATCTTGAGTGCGCAGGTGCAGGGTGGGAGGTAAGCCCAGACCCAGTAGTGTGTGGGGAACCAAGCAGCCCTGTGGGGCTCAAAGGGCCCTCATCCCCCTGAGTGCAGTAATTTTGAAAGACCCCTGGGCATCCACTTGCCATACAAGCTATGTGAGCATGTCCTTGATGGATACTACATGGATATTTTCACTCTCCTTAAGCCAGAGGGAGATGCTGGTAAGACCAGTCCTTGTTAGGAAAAGAAGGGGTCACCCAGGGGCAGTACTGAGCACTCCTTTCAAAATTGCCTTATGAGTTATACAGTCTATTTGAGCTTAGTCTCTTTGGCCTATCCGGAATGTGGCTGGCACCTTGCCAACAACATGGGGAATGTCTTTAAGGCCCAGGCTACAGCAGGAAATGCCCCTGCTATTGATTCTGATGAGTCCTTCTAGAAGATGGCCTCTCACAATGAGCTTTCTAGATGGGATCTTCTCAACAATAAGATCTGGCTAGTAACAGTGGGTCCACACATAAAATCCAGGACCAACCCCAGCAAGGTGAAAGCAAACTTCCAAAGGGACATTGCCCTGTGGGTATGCTGGGAATATAATCAGGGCAGGTGTCAGCATCACTGCTGTCAGCTCAAACATAGTTGTGATGTGTGCTTCGGTCCTCACCCTAGGCTATCATGCAATCGGGGTGATAGCTCGCAGCAGCCCTTTCAATAATCCCAACCCTTTGCAAGCTCTAACAGCAAGAAGGAAGGAGGGTTGGGTGCTGCTGGGACCTTAGCCTCTGCCTCTATCAAACAGCCTTAAGAGCACCCTGGTCCTGGATATGTGCCTTGCAGTACTGTCACCCCTCCTTAATAAGTATCCTAACGTGGTGGCAGCTGCATACCTTCAGGAAGTATTCAGTAAGGGATTTCACATATATTTATGGGCCAACGTGTCCCAAAGGACTGTGGTAACTTCAAGTCCTCCCAGGACCTGCCTGTCACAGTTGCACACAAGATAGCCAAGGAGTGTGAAGCAGGCAGGGTGGTTGGCCCTTTTGCTATACCCCACTTCCCAACCTCAGGGTTTCTCCACTTGGAGTAGTGCCTAAGAAGACCCCAGGGGAATTCCACTTAATAAACCACCTGTCTTATCCAAAAGGGGCCTCAGGAAATGATGTCATTGCCCCTGAGCTCTGCTCTATTTGGTATGCCTCTCTGAATCATGCAATCAGTATAATTAGGTCTTGTGCCCCTGGTGCACTCTTAGCCAAGTGCAACATTCAGTCCATCTTTTACCGATTACCTGTTTACCCATGGAATATTTTCCTGCTGGGTTTAAAATTTTGGTGGTAGCTGGTATATTGAGAAGGCTATGCCTATGGGTTGTTCCATTGCCTGCGCTATTTCAAAACTTTCCACACTTTTTTTGAATGGGTAGTTAAGAACCACACTGAATGCCCACACATCACCCACTACCTGGATGACTGGTACATCAACCTACTACAACCATGTAGTCACTTTTCAAGCCCTTGCAGCCAAAGTGGGGGTGCCACTTATCTGGAATAAGACTGAAGGTCCGGCCACTCAATTGACATATCTGGGGATATTACTTGATTCAGTGCAGGTCACCTCTTGCCTCCTTAAGGATAAGTTAGCCACCATCAGATTCCTGCTTTCAAGGGTCATAGGCAGTAAAAAATGCATGCTGAAAGAAATTAGATTACATAAACATGTGGAGCAGAGGTCCATCAGTGGCTATTAGCCACAAGGTATAGATGGAGCACTATGTCTGGGGCAGTGATGCTCTCTATTCTTGGTGCTTGAGGGGCAACAGTGGAAGGGCTTCTAGAGTGCTGGCCTCACTGGTGGACCTTTATTTATTTATTTTATTTAGGCTGCGGTCACACGGAACAGAAGTCACACAAGTGAGACGAAACGGTTTTTGGCCACTGAGTGACACAGAATGTTGGACTGGATGGGCCATTGGCCTGATCCAACATGGCTTCTCTTATGTTCTTAAATTCAGTTGCTGTTTGGACACCTTAATTTTGCCTGCGAGGTGGTCTCTCCTGGGCAGGCTTTCTATACTCAGCTGCCTGATACCACAGCAGAGGTTTCTTCTCTCCACTACATCAGAGTCACTCATGGTATGCAGGAAGACCTTCAGGTGTGATTGAGTTTTTTGGTTGACTTAGATAAGGTTTCTATCTGGCAGTTACTTCTTCCCCCAGGGACTGCTTACAGGTCCACACTCATGCCACTGGCAGCCTAGGATCTGGCATTTTCTTTGACGGGTGCTCGCACTGGGCAGGGTCAGAGGTTCTCAGGGACCTCACTTTTCTGGAGTTTTTTTCTTCTTCTGATTCTGGCAGCTGTCTGCATGTGAGAAGATATCTTTAAGGACAAGTGCATCCTCTCTTGGTGTGACATTCAAGCCATAGTCATTCATTAACCACCAATTGTCACACTCTGAGTGGGTCATGCAGTTAATGTGCAGATTTATCTTAATGTTGGTGGTGTCTAACATCTCTTTCTCAGCACAATATATTGCAGGCACTACCAATGGCATTGCAAAAGCCTAGTCTTGATTTCGGGACGAGAGGTTCCATGGACCACAGCAGGGCAAATTAATTGCCAATTCTGATAACATGTTCACCAAAACCTTTTTTTACAAAGAAATTCTGCAATGCTGATAACTGAATTCTCTGTATCTCCTGGCCAGCTATACGTTGGGTTGTTTACATTCTACACGTACCACACCAAGGTGTAGACAAATTATTAAAAATTATTTCACACTAACAGTATATACTTCATCCATGCAAAAGCCCACTAAAAACCAAACACTGCCACACATAACAACCATAAGCAGCACAACATCTTGACCCAACCAATTATACAACCATCAGTACCAAAACATATGCAGACCGTTGCCCCAACATGCACTGCAGCCCCCTCCCACCCAGGGCCAGGGCACTTGTCTATAGCCTCTTTATAGAGCCCTTGTATTTATTCCCACAACAGGCCTTATTCCTAGTATCCAATAATCTTTATGTCAGCATGAATCAATCTGCAGAATATTTGCTTTTGAGTACAGGTCACCAAGTGTGAAAATATGTACCTACTTCAGAACATCCCTTCCAACATAACCCTTGACCAGCCTTATATATATTTCTCATTTTGTTGTTGCAGCCACCCAGCGGAGTCCGCCTCTTCGCGCCCCCTGGATCATCTCCCGCCAGGCCCTCCTGTCTTTCGCTGTCCTCTGAAGTTGGCTCAATTTCATGTTCGTTTTACTTGGGGTTAAATACCAAAAATTGAGCTTTTATTTCCTTTTATACTAACACATAAATAACACATTGGAAGCATTTAGGTAAATTGTCTGCCAGTTCTCCTCTGCTATTTCCAATTTTAGCAATTTCCCCATCTCTCTATACTATAAAGCTGATTTGGGGTAGCATCTCTCCTATGAAGTGGCAGGATTCCATTCACGCCAGAATCAGTTGGGTGTAAAAGCTGCCACTCACAATGGAGACCGTGGCCACTGGCTGCCTTCTCTGACTCCCGCCCCCCCGCCCCCCCGCCGAGTCAGTTGGCCCCCTGAGCCGCCACTCAAAAGGTGCTGCCACCGTTGGCTGGGTGCATGGCGGGGTCCCGCCCACAGAAACCCTGGCCAGCCTCTTGCCCTCACTCTACATGGAGACACTGGATGGGATGGACCCTCCAGCGGGCGGAGGTGGCGAGGCAGCCATGCCTTTACTCTCTATGCACCAAATGGTGGTGGGGAGGCAGGAGGACAGCCCGGTTGGCCTCGTCGTGCCCTGATGCCGCCCTCTGCACCAGCCAACCTGGCCTGCACCGCCGCCTTCTTCCTCGCCACACTCTGGATGAGGCATCCTTGCGTCTCCCTCCCACACCTGGCTGATTGAGCGAGGCCACCGCAGCACCAGGCCAGAGGGGGGCCTGACAGAAGCAAGAAAGCAGTTCCCCACCCTGCCTTGCTCTGGTCTCCTCTATCCCAGCACTGACATTGCCTCTGCACGGCCCGCTGAGAGGATAGAAGGGAGGGAGGGGCGGCAGACAGTCAGGAGAGAGGGAGGCAGCCAGCACCAGCGCTGCCCTGGGAACACCACATGCTGGTTGGGGATGCCACCAAGGGGTGGCCAGGCAGCACTGACAGCAAGGGAGAGGATCCTGGCTGCAGTGGAGGCACCCCGCAGGACTCGCCCAGTAGAGAGCCACTGATGGCCCGTGCAGTCACCCTTGACACCGGGGTCTGTGGAGGTTGCAGGAGATGCTCTCTACCACCTCTCTCCGCCGGCGTGCCTTTGCAGGAGGCATTGCGAGCCTCCCACGATGCCCAAGTGCCACACCCAGCTGAGAGTTTAGCAAACTGCTGTACCGAGAGTCCCAAGCAAGGCCTCAAAGCTTGCAATGGCCCGCTTGGCTCGCTGCACAACAGTTGCCTCTCTCCCCCCACCTGTCCAGGAAGACGACCGAGACACCACCGAGGTATTTCAAACTGGGGTTTCCCCCACTGAGCAGAGCACGGAGGCCGTGCAGAAATGCCCTCACTCTACATGGAGACACTGGATGGGATGGACCCTCCAGCGGGCGGAGGTGGTGAGGCAGCCATGCCTTTACTCCCTATGCACCAAATGGTGGTGGAGAGGCAGGAGGACAGCCCGGCTGGCCTCGCCGTGCCCTGATGCCGCCCTCTGACCAGCCAACCTGGCCTGCACCGCCGCCTTCTTCCTCACCACACTCTGGATGAGGCATCCTTGCGTCTCCCTCCCACACCTGGCTGATTGAGCGAGGCCACCGCAGCACCAGGCCAGAGGGGGGCCTGACAGAAGCAAGAAAGCAGTTCCCCACCCTGCCTTGCTCTGGTCTCCTCTATCCCAGCACTGACATTGCCTCTGCACGGCCCGCTGAGAGGATAGAAGGGAGGGAGGGGCGGCAGACAGTCAGGAGAGAGGGAGGCAGCCAGCACCAGCGCTGCCCTGGGAACACCACATGCTGGTTGGGGATGCCACCAAGGGGGACGGCCCAGTAGAGTGACCAGGCAGCACTGATAGCAAGGGAGAGGATCCTGGCTGCAGTGGAGGCACCCCGCAGGACTCGCCCAGTAGAGAGCCACTGATGGCCCGTGCAGTCACCCTTGACACCGGGGTCTGTGGAGGTTGCAGGAGATGCTCTCTACCACCTCTCTCCGCCGGCGTGCCTTTGCAGGAGGCATTGCGAGCCTCCCACGATGCCCAAGTGCCACACCCAGCTGAGAGTTTAGCAAACTGCTGTACCGAGAGTCCCAAGCAAGGCCTCAAAGCTTGCAATGGCCCGCTTGGCTCGCTGCACAACAGTTGCCTCTCTCCCCCTACCTGTCCAGGAAGACGACCAAGACACCACCGAGGTATTTCAAACTGAGGTTTCCCCCACTGAGCAGAGCACGGAGGCCGTGCAGAAACCTCTGACCTCAACGTTGCCAAAGGGACTGTGAAATAAGAATTTAAAAAGCCTACCCCCAAACCTACAGCCCGGCCTGCTCTGGTTCCTTTTCGCGGCATAAACACGTGTGTGTGTGTGTGCTTCGACACGGCCTCTGTGTGCTTCGACATGACCCAGGCAGAGAGGACCCACCCCCACCTTTCTAGAGACCATTGCATTGTTGCTGCAACGGGCCTTGCTCCTAGTCTTTTCATATATGTCTTTATTTCTTGTGTTTCATTTAACAAAATATTATACGATTTGGAAATAATCTTCTCAAATTCTGTTAATGATTTGGTAACCTGTAGTTGCACCACATCATTCTTTCTCATAATTTCTTGCATTTGTAAATATTCCAACCATGGCAATTTCACATTTCCTGCCAATTGTTGGAGTTCATCCAGGCTAAGTAATTTTTATGCTGATACAGATCCAAGAATCTTTAAGGTCATTCTTTCTCATAATTTCTTGCATTTGTAAATATTCCAACCATGGCAATTTCACATCCAATTGCTGGATTTATCCAGGCTGACTAATTTTTTTATGCCAATACAGATCCAAAAATCTTTTAAGGTCAGCTTTTATCCATACAGCACAATGACTTGTTGACAATTTGTCTTGGAATAACTGATGTTGTGGGATGGAAGTTAATGGTGAGATTCCAAGGAAATATCTGTTTCCTCCATTTATCCCATACTTTCAAAGTGGTACCAATTGTTAAATGATTATACAGTTATGGGCTTTTTTGTGATTTTGTTTGCCATAGGAAAGCTTCCAGTGACATGGGAGTGACTTGATGTCACTCTATTTTGGTCCACAAAAGCCTGCAATTGGTCTTTCTCTGCAATTGGAACAACTGTGATGCAACATAATATGGCAAGTTTGGCATTGATATTCCCCCATCTATTGTCTTTCTACATAGAATTCTAGCCTGAACTTGAGGCCTCTTATTATTCCAAAATGAAATTTAAACTTCTTCTCTGCCAATTTTGCAAGAATTGTTCTTTAATCATTATTGGGAGAGTTTGAAACAAATATAAAAAGCAGGGTATAAACATAATTTTAATTGTTGCCACTTTTTCAAGCCGTGATAGGTTTAACCTAGACCAACCTTTCAATTCTTTATTAATATGCTTCATCAGAGCCATAATTATACCTAAACACAGTTGTGATGACTGAGTTGTATTCAGCTCTCCTAAATATTTTAGTGATTCAGTGACCCATTTGAACGAAAAACAGCATTTTATATGTTCTATCGAACCTCATAATAGATGCATTTTAAGAATTTCAGTTTTATCAACATTTATCTTAAAACCAGAAGAGGCACCAAAGAAAGTGAATTCCTGTATAATAGCAGCAGGTAAAGTAGTTTCTGGATGGCTAATGAATAAAATTATGTCATTTTTTCTGCTTTTCTGCTATTGTGCAACTCATGTCATCAAGGGAGTTTCTGGATTAACTTTCTTCAGACCTGATGAAGATTATTTTTGAAACGGGATTGTTAATTGGCTGCCCATCATTCTTGCTCTCCAATTGTCTTCTTGCTCTCTAACTCTTGAATATTTGTGTTTACTGTTTATGGATGTCATTTATGTTTCTTGGATATAGTTTTTGTTCACTTTAATACATTATTCTAGAATTAAGAAGTGTCTGTAAATAATCACACAAAGCAGAGGTTTCAAACAGTTTATTTAGCTGGCAAAATATTTTTACAGCTGATTTAAAAAAACCTTAAAGGAGTCATTCTCACTAATTGGCTCAATAGTGTGTTCACATAGTGTTTTTGTTATCATCTGTACATAAATTCACAGAATCAGCATTGCTGTCAGATGGCCATCTAGCCTCTGTTTAAAAACCTCCAAAGAAGAAGAGCCCACCATCTCCCTAGGAGGAACCAGTCTAACTGTCATTAAGTTCTTCTTAATGTTTAGCCCTTTTGATTTAATTTCAACCAGTTTGTTCTGATTTGACCTTCTGGGGCAACAGAAAACAACTCCACACCATCCTCTATATGACAGCCCTTCAAGTACTTGGTTATCATATCACCTCTCAGTTGTCTCCTCTCCAGGCTAAACATACCCAGCTCCTTCAACCTTTCCTCATTGGACTTGGTCTCCAGACCCCTCACCATCTTCATTGCCCTCCTCTGGACATGTTCCAGCTTGTCTATATCTTTCTTAAATTGTGGTGCCTAAAACTGAACATAATACTTTATGTGAGGTCTAACCTGAGCAGAGTAAAGCGATACCATCACTTTGCGTGATCTGGACACTATACTTCTGTTGATACAGCGCAAAATCACATTTGCCTTTTTTAGCAACCACACCTCACTACTGACTCATGTTCAGTGTATGGTCTACTAAGACCCCTAGATCCTTTTTGCACATACTACTGCCAAGACATCTCGCCCAACCTATAATTATGCATTTGATTTTTCCTACCTGAATGCAGAACTTTACATTTATCCCCACTGAAATTCATTTTATTTGTTTTAACCCAGTTTTGCAGTCTGTCAAGATCATCCTGTATCCTGACTCTGCCTTCTACTTTATTTGCTACTCCTCCCAATTTAGTATCATCTGCAAATTTAATAAGCATTCCCTCTACCCCTTCATCCAAATCACTGATAAAGATGTTGAACAAAACAGGTCCCAGGACAGATCCTTGAGGCACTCCACTTGTCACTCCTCCCCAAGAAGATGAGGAACCATTCACAAGCAGTCTTTGGGTGTGATTTGTCAACCAGTTACAGATCCACCTAACAGTCATAGGATC
>NW_015159765.1:247077-252794 GCF_001447785.1 Gekko japonicus
TCACCTGTTCTCCAAGAATTCTCAAAAATAATGGACAGGGGCTCAGAAATTACATTCTTGAGTTCTATTAGTACCCTTAGATGCCGTTCATCCGGCCCCGAGGACTTAGTAGGCTGCATTCCTTCATCATGTCTTCTATTTTTGCCATGTTAAACATCATTTCCCTCACAAGAGAGGACTGGGGGAAAGTAGGAACTGAGTAGTGTGGGAACAGTGAAAATATCTGCGTGGCAAGCCCGGATAATTCACTGTTCTCCTGGCTGGAAATTGGGAACCCAAGTATGTGTGTGTGCTGATTGCACGAGTTAGCATCTGGTGACTTCCTAAGCAGATGAAGTCATTTGACAGAGAGCCCGGGAAGATAAGGGAAGTGCGAAGTTGGCATAACAAAATTCCTGAATGTGGTAGCTCATGTTAATGACTATGTAATTGTTGATGTAAAGGAGGGGGAATGAGTGAACAATTCTTAATAAATACCCTTTAAGTGAGACAGCTAGAGACAGCTTTCTACAGACTTGTGTCCTGTTGAGTTATTTTGAACTCCTGCAACTTGTTAATGACTATGTAATTGTTGATGTAAAAGAGGGGGAATGAGTGAACAATTCTGAATAAATACGCTTGAAGTGAGACAGCTAGAGACAGCTTTCTACAGACTTGTGTCCTGTTGAGTTATTTTGAACTCCTGCAACTTTCAGAGCAGTTCTGTCCCTGCAATGGGTCTACCATGTCCTTGCTCTTTTTCTTACTTTAAAAGAACCGTGTCCTCCTATCTCACAACTGCTAAATTTATTCAGGATCTTTTGGTGGAGGATTGTAAAAAGTATTTCAGAAGTTCACTCAAATAATGTCTACTATATTAACTTTATCTACATTTTTGTTAGTAATAAATACTTTCAAAAGGTTAGAGGCACAGGGTTTTTGTTTTCAGAAGCCATGCCCATTCTCTCTCAGTAGGGCTTTTCTATCTTTAACAGAGGTGGGTTTTTTTGCCAATTTGACCAGTTAAGGTAACTGGCCAATAATTTCCTGTTTCCTCCTCAGATCTCTTATCCCAGTAGGCCTACTGTTGGATCTCTTAAAGGATTAAATTGCAAAATAGCTCTGTGTTTTAAGATAATGTGGTATGGTGATTTGTTTATAAATCAGAACCATACTTTTATCCTGCCTTTGCTCCAAGGAGCTTAGACTGGCATATATGGCTCTTCTTCCCTTATTTTATCCTTATACCAAGTATGTGAGGTAGGTTAGGCTGTGAGAGACTGTGTGTGACTGGTACAAGGTCACCCAGTGAGCACAATGGCAGAGGATGGGTTTGAATTCAGGTCTTCCAAATCCGTCTAATACTCTCTAAAGCACTACATCACACTGGCTATATGACTATGTTAGCAATGTCACCAATATGAGTTACAGGCAGTGAAATTCCAAGCATGTCTACACAGAAATAAATCCCATTTTGTTTGCTGAGGTTTACCCCCAAATAAATATAATTGCAAGTGCAGCCATAGCCAGCATATTTTAAATAACATATTTTATGCTTTTAGCAGTGCAAGCATCAATTTAATTTAAGATATTACAATAAATGTTCAATGAGTAGGATCATTGGATGAGATCTTTAAGATCTGTGACTGATCCCCCAACTTTTTAAATTTTATAAATAAAAAGCATCTGTAGGGAACTCAAACTGGATTTGAACCATGGTGCTGGAAGTGGCATTAACCCTTCCCCTGCACCATTTTCTTGAAGTAAATCCCCCAATTTGCTATTTGCCTAAATAGGAAAAGCGTACAGTTACGTAGATACTGGTACATTTTCCTTATTAGAGCCAGAACAGGAGAAAGGGATACCCCCCCACACCCATTTTGCTCCTCCTCTCAGTAACAGGTAGTTCTTTTGAAAAGGAACGTACAGTGATGAGAGTTCCAAATATGGATTTCCAAAATATTGTCCAGTTGTACCCTTACGATGCCATCCTAATCGGAGTTATAGCCTTCTAAGACCATTAAAGTCAATGAAGATCACAGGGGGGGAAACAAACACCCTCTTACCTTCCAAAACAGTGCCTTCCTTGCACAGAATCTTCCACACACCCCACCCCGTTCCTTCACTTACACATGTACCACAATTCTCCTCCCTTAAATTGTTATGGAAACATTTTGCCACAGTTCACTGTGACCATATGCTTCTAACCAAATGTCATCATTAGCATTACTTTGTTTTTGTAAGCATTCAGATTATATCCTGCTTTCAGGCTTGAAGAAATCATTATTTGAGGCAATATAAATTGCTACTAATTATACAATAACAATGGTGGCAATCAGGGCTGTTCACTGAACGAACACTTTCTACTAAGGTGAGAGCTTCTTTGGTCAGAGACATCTTACAAAGTAAAATAACAACAATATAATGTTGTTAATAGCTGTACTGGTGCATAATTACATAAAAGCTTGTTGTAATGGGGAGGAGGAGAAGTCAATTGCCACTAAATCTAATTGACTGATCAGTTGGGAGCCCTTTTTCCTAGGGCCATAACAGCACATACACACTATAGCTCCTAGTCATACTGGGGAGTGGGGTGCTGGGTGGGGCAAAACACACATGTATTCTAACAAGAGGTGGGGGAAAGGTATTGGTGGTAGCAGCACAGAGTCAAGGCCCACCTTACCACAGTGAAACAGCTACTGCTGTTTGGTAGACATGAGCTGAATTCTCTCCTCATGCTCATTCCTTTTCTCTACTTCTTTATTTTTCCTTTCTTTTTTTCCAGATATTGGTAGTGTATCTCCAATTGACTGGCAGTAGTCTGAGGACAAACTAAAATAAAGTACCTCTTCAAACAGTGTATAAGCAACATGTCATTTGCTGCCATAGAAAGTGGAGATAGCCATTGACCACTAGCATATATGTTTTTTTTAAAAAAAGAGTAAGATCATGGCATCCGACCCTATCACTCCTGAGCAAATAGAAGGGGGAGTCATGGAAGCAGTGACAGAATTCATGTTCCTGGGATCCAAGATCACTGAAGATGGTGACTGCAGCGATGGTGACTGCAGCCGTGAAATTAAAAGTTGCCTGGGAGGAAAGCTATGGCACACCTAGACAGCATAATAAAAAGTAGAGACATCACCCTGCCAACAAAATATGGTCCATATGGTCAAAGTGATGGTGCTTCCCAGTAGCAATGTATAGCTGCGAGAGTTGGACCATAAGGAAGGCTGAGCGCTGAAGAATAATGCTTTTGAATTATGGTGCTGGAGAAGCCTCTTGAGAGTCCCCTGGACTGCAAGGAGATCAAATCAGTCAATCCTAAAGGAAATCAACCCTGACTATATGACTGAACAACAACAAAAAAGACAGGTCTACCAGTGGTTAATAGTCACAATAATTAATGGAACCTTCGTGTTTAGAAGAGTACACCTGTAATTAATAAAATAAAAAATAAAACTTAAGTATTCTGTATACTTAGGCCAGATTCATCTATACTCTTGGCAATAATTTTGTATCTCTGATCTGGTAAAAGATATCTGCACTGCACAATGACAACTTTATAGATTCCCTCCCCCCCTCTACACTGTGGTCAGGGTTTTTTAAAAAAAATTGAACAGCATGTTTTATTAAAGGCATTTGCACATACCTCTTAAGGCATAACTGAAACTAGTCTTATATTAATTCATATCCACTAATAATGTGATACAGTTACATGAAGAAGCTACCAGTCTTAAGGTTTCCCCCTTTTCTCTTGATCCACATACAGTACTTGAAAGCGGTTCCATTGCCTCTTAGCGATATGTATGAACTTCCCAGTATCAGGAGCCCTTCTTAATCCATTCTAAATGCTGGACTTAAACTACAAAAGAACAGTGCAAGAACATGATGATTTACTGTCCAATTTGGTTTTCCTGCACAGCGATACTTTGAAAGATCCCTCTGGAGGAACAGACCTGGAAAAGGTTACATTCTAATTGAAAATCCACATGGATACCAAGGTAAGACAAGAGCTAGCAAGTTTCTAATATGCTACTCATATATCTTTTTAAAAACACACACCCATAAATAGATTCTGACATTAACCTCCTCTGTGGGGAATAACTTGAAAAGCATTAACTGCAAGGGTTTTCAGAGCTTCCTTATCAAAATCCTGCTGCCCTTTTATTTCAAAAGGCTGGCCCTTATTCCAAACTCCAGCTTTGCAGAAAGGAATGGATTACAATAGATGTTTATTCCCAAATGTTCCCAGCCTACAGTATACCACAACTTCTACAGTAACCCTACCATATCTTTCAAGAAATATAAGGAGGCAGATACAGTCTGGGTTGTGGAATGATATAGTACAGGAAGCTGAGCAGGGTCATTACTTGAATGGGAGACCACTGAGGAAGGCAATGGCAAACCATCTCTACTTAATCACTTGCCTCGAAAACCCCATGGAGTCTCCATAAACTCTCTCACACACAGCGCCTAATTCCCCATTCTAGGGTCCAGAGCAATGTTCCCTCTAAGCTGAGTTAGTGTGAGCTAGCTCACAGTTTTTTAGCCTCTGGCTCACACATTTTTGTCTTCACTCAGGAAAGATGGCTCCAGAGCAAACTAATTTCTGCAGTAGCCAAACTGATAATTTACAACTTCAATGCCAGTAGCTCACAAAGTAGAATTTTTGCTCACAAGGCTCCACAGCTTAGAGGGAGCATTGGTCCAGAGCGAACTTTTTTCCACCATTTCTCCCCTTAATGGCAGCTGTGTTGTCAGCCTACCCACTTTAAATCTGCACATCACAACTCTCACAGTCTGAAAAAGTACCCAGTCCTAGCCAGCGTTCCCTCTAAGCTGAGTTACTGTGAGCTAGCTCACAGTTTTTTAGCCTCCGGCTCACACATTTCTGTCTTAGCTCCGGAAGGGCGGCTCCAGAGCAAACTAATTTATGCAGGAGCCAAATCGCTCAATCACGACTTTAATGCCAGTAGCTCACAAAGTAGCATTTCTGCTCACAAGACTCCACAGCTTAGAGGGAACATTGGGACTCCTTACCATGTTTATTCAAGAAGCAATGCTCAGAGTTTAATGGGGCTCTCAGTTCAATATAAAAGGTAAAGGTAAAGGTTCCCTTGCTCGAAAGCCAGTCGAGTCCGACTCTAGGGCTGCGGTGCTCATCTCCGTTTCAAAGCCGAAGAGCCAGCGCTGTCCGAAGACGTTTCCGTGGTCATGTGGCCAGCATGACTAAACACCAAGGCGCACGGAACGCTGTTACCTTCCCACCGAAGTGGTACCTATTTATCTACTTGCAATTTCTTGCTTTCAAACTGCTAGGTTGGCAGATGAGGGTATAAACAAGATTGGGATTAAGTTATAAACAGCCGATATGTCACCTCAATGGTTGTTTGTTTGTTTTTTTTTAGTTTCAAAAGGAGTATAATATATTTGGAAAGAAATATCTGTATGAAATTGTAATATATACTCAATAAAAAAAATAATTTAAAAAAAGTATCCTAGATCGATACAATGCAGTGCCTCAGTTAAGCCAGGCCCTCAGTTAAGCCAGACCCCGCTTCCCACTTTAACATGCCACAAAGCCAGAGATTCCCAATTTGCTAAATCATTGCACAAGGAGGCAAGCCTAGTTTAAAGAGGACGGCGGGCACAGGCTTCAACCGCGCTCGCGAGTCCAGAGTCAATTCGCCCTTCCTGCCTACATTCTCCCGCCGCTCCCCAACTCCAACCTAAGC
>NW_015159765.1:252828-276719 GCF_001447785.1 Gekko japonicus
GCCGCCCCCAACGCGCCCCCCCGCCCCCCCCCCCCCACCGGCAACGCCGTGAGTGGCTCGACGCCGGCTGCTGGGATACGTGAGGCGCCGCTGCTCGTCGGTCTCTTCGCGGGGGTCTTTTATCTCCTCTCCGGGATCTCCCGAGCTGGAGGGAACGGCGCCGCGGGGTGGGGGGTGATCCCGCCCGCTGACTCTCGCACGGCCGCCAGCTGCCTTCTCGCCTCCCCACCGCGAGCGGCGCGGAAGTCGCACCCAGGCGCCGCCAGGCAGTTGTGGAGTGAGCGCCGGAGGGCGGGTGCCGGCGGGGGTAGCTGCTCGCCTGCCTGCTCGCCCCTCTCCTCTTCCTCCTCCCCCTCGTGCGGTGTGCGCGCGCGAGGCCGTTTCCGTGGCGCCCAGGAGGAGAGCGAGCAAGTGCCGTGGGATGTCCCTCGACTCCGTCCTGCCCCCCGACGTGGAGATGAGCCAGATCCAAGGCAGGGGCATCGTCTCGTAGACGCCGAGCCAGGATGGTTTGCCTGCCGCGGTCCCTGCCTCTCGTGGTGGTGCAGAGCTGCCTCCAGCTTGTAAGTCCGCTTTTTGTCCCCCCCGGCGGCGGCGGCGGGGTGGTGGTGGTGGTGGTGGTGGGACTTCTTGTATGTGGCTTGCAGACTCTCCAGGTTCGTTTGGGAACGTGCACCAAGGCCAGCGGGGGAGGCGGTGGTCCCGACCAACGTTCCCTCTAAGCTGTGGAGTCTTGTGAGCAAAAATTCTACTTTGTGAGCTCCTGGCATTAAAGTTGTGAGCGCGCGATCGGGCTGCTGCATCAGTCAGTTTGCTCTGGAGCCCTCCTTCCTGAGCGGAGACAAAAATGTGTGAGCCAGAGGCTAAGAAACTGTGAGCTGGCTCACACTAAGTCAGCTTAGAGGGAACACTGGTCCCGACGTGTGCGCAGTTTACAATGCATCCCCGCCGCCTTCAGGCATCTGTAGCTGCAAAGGCATGCCTCTTCGTCAGGCATTCAGCGCGGGGCGGTGTCGCTGGCCGGCCCCTTGGAGTCTTTTGTTTGGCGAAGGCGGGGGTGCTCCTTTGGCTTTGGGTTCGTTTCGCTTGCCCTCGGCTGCTGTGGGGGAGGGGGACACTTTTAAACAGCGAGCCACCGGGAACATCTCGGGCTGATGAAAGCTGTGGTCAGTTTCACTGGGAAGACCGGACGACGACGATCCGTCTGCTGCCTTCAAGGGAGATCACTCGGGATGCTCGGGTTTCTTCAAAGCAAGCGACTAAAGTTTAGCGGTCCAATAAATCAAACCAGCATTAACCAGTCTTCTCTCTCCCCCCCCCCCCCCCGTTTAAAAAAAGCGTTCTGGAAAGGCCTTTGATCAACATGTCGAATGTTCTGAACAGTGGACTTAACCTACAGGACTGTCCGTTTGTGAATATATGTGGTAGTCAAGGTTCCCTCTAAGCTGTGGAGTCATGTGAGCAAAAATTCTACTTTGTGAGCTACTGGCATTAAAAGTTGTGAGCAAGCAGTTTGGCTTCTGCATAAATTAGTTTGCTCTGGAGCCATCCTTCCTGAGCTAAGACAAAAATGCGTGAGCCAGAGGCTAAAAACCTGTGAGCTAGCTCATACTAACTCAGCTTAGAGGGAACATTGGTGGTAGTGTGACCAAGCTACTAAATTCTTTGGGAAACTTCGATTCAAAGCACTGGCTGATCTAATGATCTCCCTAGGGGAAAGTTAATTACACTACCGCTTCCTAAATGCCCAGAACATTCTAACTTTTAAAAATACTATACCTGTTAAGTGGGTCTAAACAATTTGTAACACAGAAAGATGCAGTTAATGTTTCTTTAGCTGTAAGCATCTAGAGAGATTTTCTTAAAGAAAATAGGGTATGCGGGGAGAGGGTGCTGTTAACTGCAACAATTTTTCATTATCTTCATTATATCATTATAAGAACTTTGGATGTGTTTTTGGTTGATTTTTAAAAATCTGTGGATTGTGTGCGTGTCCAGTTTTGTTGTGTCCCCCTCAGTCCAGCAATAAACTTTCTGCTTTAATCAACTTGTGACTGTGCAATCTGATTCTATGCATGTTTCTTCTGAAGTGAATTTCACTGTGTTCAGTGAGACTTATTCCGGAGTATTTGTGTGTAAGATTGTGCCCATATGTATTTTTGCTTCGTCAAGTTTGATCTCTCCATATATGATGCAAATTCAGTTCTGAATACATTATAGATAGTTTTAGGTAGTACTACAAAACACATTTAAAGCCCAAGTTTGGCTGTAAGCCCTGCTGGATTGGATGGGACCTACTCATTTTGCAGGCATACTTAGTAGTGCAGCCTCGAGCAAACAATAGAATCTGGTTCAGGGGAGATGTGTAGAACTTCAGATGAGACACTACCATGACAGGGGTGTACATAATGCAGCTGTAGCAAATTTCAGTAAATAAGGAAATAAGTGTCTTGCTGTTGGGGCTTGCTTGATGAAACATATTGACATTGTGGGGGTGGGTGGGTGGGAGTAATTATCCCTTTCCAGTTTTGCCCAAAAAAGCAAACTGTTAGAAATAGTATTGCAATTGTATTTCAGCATTCTTCTTTTCAAGAAAATGTAGCTAGTTTTGTGTTCACACTGGCCTTCCTTCTAGCTGAAAGTTTTTTCTTCTCTGTGTGTGTGTGAGAGAGAGAGATTGGAGTCATTAAGGGAATGTGTAATAAACCTTTAAGGGATTAGACAGCCTCCGTAAAAGCAGGATTCTGATATTACAGCATGAGTTGATTGATTAGTTTTTGAGGAAGCTTATGTCAAATTCTAATCCATTTTTGGATTGTGTTTGTCTTGTAATGTTGAGGGAGGGAGGGTTAGCTCCAACACTTTATCATAGCAATGAAGTGCCATACTGCATCCCTGCGATAAGGCACACATTTTCTTTCACACTGCTTTCCTTTTGGACAATAAAAAGCTGTTTACATTTTTAGAGTGGAGTTTCTAGCTAAACACCACACAGGGGTTAAGGGATGTGAATGGAAAGCTGTAAATGGATTACAGAGTTGCTGAGCAGGAAAGAGCTAAATTGAAATACCTCCTTTCCCTCCTCTAATTTCAGCCAGATATCAAAGGGACTGATTAAACCTTCTGACAGATGTTGGTTTTGTTCCACATTTTATTGGATGATGTTGTGAACCTCTTTGCTGTGGCTTTACAACAATTGCTTAGTGTGAGTACTTTGAAGGATGAAAGTGCTTCCTTTGGGGGAAAACACACAAGGCAGTACCTGTTCCCAGATGATACAGCATATAACAATTCACAGGGGAATCATTTCATTTTTTGTACTTTGATATATTTAAACTCAAACAGTTGCAGTCTGAAATAACTGTTGTCCTTTAATTCTTAATAGGGATGGGGACGTAAGGTGTTCTATTTTCTTTAAAAGTTGGTGTCTTAAGTGAACGTCGTTAAGTCACGTGCAACATGACAAAAATGTGGTTTTTTGTACAGCTGCATTTTGTATATCAGCTTAACTATGGCTGCGGTCACACACACTAAATAATCCACTTTCAATCCACTTTCATTGCACTTTTAAACTGTATTTTTCCATGTGAAATGGCAAAATCCAGTTTAAAAGTGCATTGAAAGTGGATCATTTAGTGTGTGTGATCGCAGCCTATAGTTACTATATAGAAGACTTGGGATATAGTTAAGTATGCATAAATATAGATAGTGATCAGATGTCTGCTTAGTGATCAGAGACCATTCTACTTACTATTTACTTCTGCACTCAGCCATTCCAATGACCAGTGCAAAGTATATAATTAGTAGATAAATATTGGACAATTCTGGCAATATTCCAAAGTCTCATGCAAACAATTGAGTATGTATATGGAAAATATTATTACTTCTGTATCATGCAGCATGTTGACTGACTGGGGTGGGCTTAAATTGAACCAGGAATCATTTTTTTTTTGCTTAATGAATTTTACTGCTGTAAAGTGTAAAATTAAACATGCACAAATTGGGGCTTTTGGTCTTATGACCACAATAGTAAAGTGATGCAGTTACAACTAAAGTGCTATTTAATTTTTAAAAAATTCATCGTATGCATATTTGTACTTTATTGGAGCTGTTTTCAGCAGAAGGAAGTTTTACAAAATTGTCATTCTGTTAGTGATATAAGGAGTTTTTTCATTGTAAATAAGTTTATCTCACTCTTTAAAAAAACAACTGTAATGCAACATAGAAAGTGCCTTTTGTATGCCATCTTATAGTGGAGATTATGCACTGTTCTTTCTTTACTGATCCATTTTTGTCCAGATTTACTTTTTTATAAATGCACAGGCTGTGCTTATATACATACTTACCTGTGTAGGTGGTGAAAGGTACCCACTGTGTTATAAATAAAATTGCACACCAGGCATTCATAGCAGAAGGCCAAAGAGAAATAAATTTGCTATAATTCACCTCTCGCTCAATATTTTCAAGTCAATATATCTAAAAACAATGATGTTATTAGACCTGTCAATAAACATCTGGGTAGATATTGGCTTAAAAGAAAAAAGAAAAAAAATGCTTTATCCAGCATCATGACCAGTGACTGCTGTTGCTTTAAATCTAATGTTAGTGGTCATTCAGGCATTCTGTTGTTGCAAATTATTCAGTGTCTTGTTAATGATTAGGCTAGAGCAGCAGTGGACTCAAAGGCATTAGCAATGAGTAAGTGCCTCATAAAATTGGTTCAGTGACTTAAATTCTTTAAGACACTACCAAAACATATTATATCAAATCTACATTTAAAGTTTCTTTTTGCTTTTAAGCCTTGTAAGCAAATCCTAATATATTATTTCTCCGATATTATCATTTGCCTAGTTTAATGTTTACAAATAATAAATAAATGAATCCAAGTGTGTTAAAATGTATATTTCTTAATGTGTTCTAAAACTTACTTAACAAGTTCCAAAATGTACAAATTAAATTCAAAATGTCAGGAAAGTAAATGTGAATTGCTTAATACTGCAATTAAAATCCAGGTGCAATGCCTTGATTTTTTTATATTACATTTTCTCTCCATATAAGAAAAGACTGCTAGGGAAGTTATCAAACTATCACCTTCTTCTGTAAAGACCACTTTAAGTTTTGCGTCTTATAAAGATACACATTAATTCTCAAGAGAACTTGATGGTGTCTCTGGTTGAGTGAAGTATTGTTGATGCGTCTTTAAGACATACTTTTAATTTAACCAGGTGCATTATCTGTATTGTAAGGGAAAGTTTTTTCTTCCATTAAAATAACAAGGTCCATATCAATGAGATCATTTCTACTTCTAATAGTTTCTGAATGTAAATGTAAAGTTTTCTACATTAGCTATGCTATATATTGCAGTAGTTTATATTCCTTTTGATATTCTGAGGTAAAACAGAATTGTCACAGCTTTAGTAGCATTTTCTGCTAAGGTACATATCTCGGTTTTAAAAAGAACAGTCTTTTTTCCCCAGTGGAAGTGAAAGATAAATTTCTAACAAGCACTTCACATAAAATGTGAATGTAATACAAATCAGTTATTTTAAAAGAAACTTCAGTATCTTATATACATAGGATTGTCTGTAAATAAGCTGTTTTCGTCCTAGAGTTGATCAAAGGAGATTTTCTTTAAGAGATGTTCCGTTAAATATATGTAAATAGTATATTAGAATGTTAAGCACTTAAGATATGTAAGATTTGGGGGACGTTTTTGGAGACATAGGAAGTGACTGTATTTAAAATGAGGTTTAGCCAGACTTATACATAACATTTCAGAGTGTGGCTGTCTGTCCCTATTGTATTCATATGGGCTCTTCTCCATCTCTTTCCTTCTATGTTCTGCCATTACACACTGTTCCTCCCTTATGCTGCTCTTGACTAACAGATGATAGGAAGGAGGCACAAGGGAAAGCAGCCATTTGAACTGCTGTGCACTGTTTGCGGATAGTGGTGACCATTATTACCTTGTATACAACCTCCACAATCTTTAAATAGAGTTAAACAGACTGAATTCTTGGTACCGTACACAAAGATTTCTTTCTTCTTATATTTGGAAGAAGGAAAAAAGAATGCCTAATATAGCATGCAATCTCACGTTAAACAGCATTGTATTCTGACAGCTACTTTAAGTCTCTGTTTACACTTTTACTGTCTCAGTTAGGCGTCATTAGCCATTGAAGGCTGGAAGGCCAGGGACTAGAGCAGAGGTTCCCAGACTTATTTGACCTACCGCCCCCTTTTCAGAAAAAAAAATTACTCAGCGCCCCGCTGGAAATCTACCTTCCAGAAGTGGAGAAAAAGATGCAGTGACAAATTGGCACATGGTAAAGAAAGATGTTGTTGGCCTGAAGCCAGAGACCAGCAGCAACCACCACACAATAGCCTGGCACTAACACCAGTCTTACAAGGGTGCACATGCATTTCCAATTTGCAAATGATTGGCTGTGGGGACCCCTCTCCACCTCCCTCCCTGATCCCAGGGAAGACCAGGAGAAGGCAGGGAAAGGCTACTTTAGATAGGTTCTGGACTCATATTTCTTTATTCTTCCACTTTCCCCTTATTTTTATTCAGCACCCCCCAATTGCACCCAAGGCTCCTACCGCCCACCTGGATCGTTCCAGCGCCCCCCAGGGGGTGGTATTGCCCACTTTGGGAGCCAGTGGACTAGAGTATTTGAACTGAAACTGTTGTCCAATAATAGTCTTGATATGTGAATAGTTAATTTATTAGAACCAGAATAAAGGGAAAGACTCCTAATTTGAAAACAATGAATTTATAAAGCAGTGTAATTACATTCTAAACAGTTGTAATTTGTTGCTTACAATGAAATATGTGTGAGGATGGGGGACAGCAAGGAGTTTCTCCTCCTCCTGCTAGATGGCATCTTGGATGCAGTAAAAAGTGAGTTGCATTCTTGACTTGTCTTTCTTGACATAAGAGCCTCCTTGTCTTCATTATCAAATAATAGGCATCAGTTGACTGGTATTATTTAGTGTTACTATAAGATTCTAAACAAGTGGATAATGGCAAGTATGGTTAAAGACGTGAAAGTAGATATGGAAAAGACATGCGTATATTTTCTAAAAATGCAAAGTGATATTAGAATGATAGTTCAGTGTTGCATTCAGTCACGGTGGTTCACAACACATAATGTTTAAACATTGCATACATTTCCCACAATACGTGAATAGCAGTTTGTACCTTGAGATGAAATCTGGTATCATTAATAGATCTGTAGAGCATCAGAAGCTGAGACAAAGGCAGTGCATAGTTTGGGCTTGCAGTGACTGGAGCATATTTCCTCTTCTGTTCCTCTTGTCCTGCTGTACCTCATGTATAAGTAGTTTTTTGCACCCAAGGGAGTTGTGGTTTTGGCATCTCTACACACTGTGTAGTAAATTCTTTGGATAATGAGTGGACTATATAATGATATGTCAGGGGGGGGTCTGCTGCTTTTTAAAGTCAACTTCCATTGCCTTTATGGACATCTAATGTAATTATTTGCATTCCATCTGTAGAAATTGCTACTGCCCAGGACACACATAGTAGAATGCATGCATACACTTTTGTAGTGGGCAGATAAATCCCAAGGAAGGCTCCTAGAGAGGGCATAATGTAAACACCCTTCCCTTGTTGATTGCATATAACATCTAGTTATTTGAGTTATATGGCCTCTGAAAACGGATCTTCCCATTTTGGTTATCATGGCCAATAGATAAATCTACTCTCTGTAAACATCTAATAATTGTACAAATCCATGTAGATGATTGGATGTTATCACAATTTATGGCAAGTATTTCATAAGTTAACCATGCATTATGGGTCACACTGTTTCCATGTCTTTATCCTGAACTTTTTAATAATCAATTTCACTAAATTCTAGTGTTTTAATAAAGACAGTTTCCAGTGGGTGGCCCTTTTGGTGTGCAGTAGAAGAGCAAGATTTGAATCTGGTAACACCTTAAAAGACCAACAAGATTTCCAAGGTAGAAGCCTTCGAGAATTAAAGCTCCTGGAAATCTTGTTGCTCGTTAATATGCTACTGGACTCAAATCTTGTCCCTGAAAAAGACAGACATGCTTTTGTTTGTTCACACTCTCATAATTTACAGACACAAGTTGTTTTCTTTCCCTTTTTAAAACTAAAAAGACCCATCTCTTTAGCATTTCTTTGTAAACGAGAGAAGTTCCAACCCTCTGATCAATACTTTTGCCTTCTGCTATAATGTCTTTGACTCTAGGATATTTTTCTTGAGATGAAATGGTCAAAACTCCACATAGCGTTCCTAATCTGTCCTACAGTAACCTTGAGACTGGACTACTTAGGCTACTGTATGTGGAGCTGCACATAAAGACAACATGGAAGCTAAAACACGTGCAGAATGCAGCAGCTAGACTGACAGGAGCTATGTATTTTGAACACATCACCCCAGTGTTAAGATCATTACACTAGTTATCAGCGTGCTGCCATGTTCAGTTCAAGCTGCTGCTATTAACCTTTATAGTCTTTCAGGACTTTCTGTGAGACTACCTCCAGCCATAGGTGTCTACAGGGCAACTCCTGTCATCAAATCAGGGAGTACTGGTAGTTCCCCATCCCTTAAGCCAGTGAGAACTGCTGCTCGGGCTTGTGCCTGCTGTGTGGTTGTACCTGTACCTGATCCTGTGCAGGTCAAGGAAGTTCTAAAAGGCAGAGTTCTTTTGTTGTGCCTTGGATAAAGCCCCTTTGCCATTTTACTTACAGTTCTTTTTAAATCTTAAAATTGAAGCCACCTCTCTCATTACCACAACATACTGAGCTAATGATGTCAGTTGGGTTTTCACTGTAACTCCCAGTTTTCTCTTTCATCAGCTTGCATGTGAAAGTAGAATTTTTGCTCCAATGTCCTTAGCTTATTCATCTCATATCAGTTCCCAAATGGTCTAGTTTGACAACTGCAATGATTTTAAAATATCGTGGCTTAGGCCTATACGCAAACAGCTAGTTTACCACGTGCTAAAATACAAGAGTGACGGCTTGATAAACAGTTGTTGGTATTTGGCCATAGAACAGTAAATGGCAGTCACTGTGGTAAAACCATATAGAATTTGTAGAATGTGGCTATTATTATCCAGGAGCAGCAATAGGGACTAAGGTCAAGGAGAAGCTTGTGTGACTGCCTTGTTGCTGCTGAGACTGCCAATACAGTATAGCAGCAACAGGGCTTCCACATGGCAAGTTTCCCTTGCCACCAACCCCCCTCCCATGGGTGACCAGGGCATTTTCAGGGTGTTCTTTTTAACTCAGCAATTGAATACAGTTATGTAAATATACCACCATACCCATGTATTGATCAGGTTCTCTGAAGACTCAGCTATCATTAGGCAAAAAACTAAGACCCAATCTGCATCTAGCATTTGTTCCGCTGTTTTACCAAACCCAAGCTGGAACAGAAATTCCCGTCTACATTGCATGCCACTTTCACTTTGATTGATTGCTGGATTTTATAGCAGTGCCCAGACTGCATGCTGCTTTCACTTTGTTTGATCTCTTGGTTTTTTGGTAGCATCTGCATAGATTTATTGCTGTTTTATGGCCATTCAGGGGTGACTGCAGTCTGTACAGCATTGGCCCAGGGTATTTAAATGTTGTTTTGAGCGGCATCTTTTTCTGTTCCAGTGTGGGTTTGGTAAAACAGTGGAGCAAATGCTAGATGCAGATTGGGCCAAAGTCTGTAGCACCTTTCATTGTGGAGATAGTGCTGCGATGAAAGAGGCTACAGGGACTTCAGAGAAGCAGATATATGCACTGCTATAGCAGTATATCCATATAACTATATTGAAATGAAAATTTTAAAAAGCCCCCCCCCAGTGGTGGGGGGAGGAAATGGCCACTGTGGGGCCATGGGTTGTGAAAGGCTGCCTCATGTTTGGGATGATGTGAATTTTCCCACTTTACTGTGATCTTCCCCCAAACTGCACAGCAAAACATGTTTGAGAAGGACTGGCAAAAAAGTGGGGGGAGGGGGATTTTTCAATGCTGTTTCCCTCAGAGTGCTGTGGGGAAGAAGGAAAAACACCACTCCCCAACAGCATCAAATCAAATACAAATTACCCTTGTGAAAACAGCCTAATAGGAAACTGCAAGAGATGGAGTCAGGAATAGCTGTCAAAGGTACATGTTTCCTTAGGACACACATGAATAGTAGCAAAGAAAAAAAATAAAGCAAAATTAATATAAAGCAAAACACATTGTGAAAATGATATCCATTTGCTGTAAGCTTTGTTCATGTCTCTCTTGTTGCTATATCATGAGCTCTGGACCTGGTAAAACCATAGTTTGTTACAGCATATAATATTTGTGGTATCTGTGTGCACTTAACTGAAGTGGCATCTGTCTCCTGCAGAGAGAAAAACTTAATGTTGGTAATTAGGGGTGGGCACAAACCACATTTTTGTAGTTCGATTTGTGGTTTGTGGCTGAACTACAAACTGAACCATGAACCCAGAGGCTGGTTTTTGAACCGACCCAGTTCGTATTAGTTCATGAGCCATTTAAAGTTTAAACCCCTGCTTTCTGCTCCCCGCGGCTTTTTGTGAGAAACAGAAAGCTGGGGTTTAAATGGCTCCCAACCATTTAAACCAAACAGCTGAGCAGTGGAGAGCTCCCCACCTCTCAGCTGTTTTCATGAAAAACAGAAAGCAGGGCTTTAAACCTTTGCTTTCTGCACTTCACAAACCACATAAATATTAATAAAAGTTCGTGGTGGTTCTTCGGTTCGCAAATATTGCTTCGTGGACCACGAACTGGTGAAAATTTGTGATGAACTTTAGTTTGTCAGCCAGATCATGCCTGCCCCTATTGATTATATCACTTATACAGTCAATGATGAGTTGTGGTACAGGTTATATTCTTAATGTGTGTTAGCTTCCTGGCCTTAAACTTGCAACAGGCTTCTGACTGGCCATTGGAGATTTGATTGGCTGTGCAGACTTTTTAAAATGTTGCTTTGGTAGCAGTTCACACCATAGCACACCATAGCACAAGGATCTTTACTGTGTAAGCTGTGGCAGCCATCCTGTGCCGACTAATTTGTGGCAGTCTTTTTGTGGCTGTATCCACCATGCTGTGTCAGAATTCCAAAGGTGTTTTCAGGCTCAAAAGGGTTGGGGACCCTTGCCCTTAGTTTTGACAGCGCATTTACTTGCTACATTCTTCAGCAAAGTGTATCCAGTTCACTTGTTTTATGTATTCAGGTAGTTTGTAGTGTGTGTAGTGTTTCTGCTATTGAATGAGATGAGTTTTTAAAGAAGGATTCACTGTCAAACACTTCCCTCTTACACATACTTCTTATTTAGTTTTGCACTATTGAAAGAAGAAGCTCAGATTCTTTGTCCGCAGAATGTTTGTAACAATCAGTATGTTCTGATAAATATCTCATGTAAATTTAAATTAAGGGGGGATTGAACAGAATTTCCTGATGGTATAGCAAAATGAATGTTCTGTATTGTACTATGTATCAGTGTTGGTGCCTTAATATAAATATGATGGATTGTTGTCTTCTCCAGTTCAGCAGAGGGACTAGATTTTAATTGGTTTAATTTTAATTGGTTTAATTAATTAAAACTAATTTTAATTAATTAATAATGCTGATAAGTGTGAAGGAAACCTTTGTTTTTATGTGTCCCATGCATTTTAAAAGCATGTTGTAACCAGCACAAATCATATTTTTACAGAAATATGATTATGAACTTTCTCTGCTGTATGTGTCTTCACTGACCCCAGATAATAGATTTAAACTTTGTTGTAGTATTCCATGACCCACAGAAAGAAGTCACATGTAAATAATGATTATTTTTGGTATCAAATTTAGCTGGGCTTGGAGAGGTGCAAATAGCAAGTTTTTAATGTTATCTAAAATTTCTATTAAAAATATTTTGTGTCTCATAAAAATACGTAAAATATTTGTAAAACTTTAATAAGCCCTTTGTAGTGTTTGGGACTTTTCATTTATGAACTTTACTGAAAATGTTTTTCAGAAACATTCAAGGGTCATGTCCATGGAAAGACAGTTGATGATTACATGCACACAAAAAAAAATACAGTACCCAGAACTAAATCAGCTTATCTGAATACTTTTACCCTGAAAGGAACCATAAGTTTAGAGGACCATAACTCAATTTCTTGACTTACAAAAAACCCCATAAGCAATTAAACTTTCTGAACCTTGGAATGGAGCTGTGGTTTAGTGGTAGAGCATCAGCTTTGCTTGCAGAAGGTAATAGGATCAGTCCTGGGCATTTCCAATTAAAACAGTCATGTAGTAGGTGATGGGTAAGACCTGTTCCTGGAACCCTGAAGAGCCACTGTCAGTCAGCGTAGACAGCACTGACCATGGTAGACCAATGGACTGTATCTGTATAAGACAGCATCACGTGTTCATGTGAAACTTGTAAAGATGCAAAGGTCTGGGGGGGGGATCAAAGACCAGCCCCCTTCTTCCTAAAGACTTTGTTTCAACTTTTCCAATGGAAAAAATTGGAAATTTGGGGGAGCACTGGGGGCAGGGAACTGTGTGGTGTAATGGCTTGATAGTTGGAATAGGATGTGAGAGGTCCAGGTTTAAATCCTCACTTTGCAATGGAAGCTTGCTGGGTGACCTTGGGACCTCTCAGCATGACCTACATTACAAAGTTGTTGTGAGGATAAAATGGAGGAGGGGAGAATGATGTAAGCCTATTTGAGTCCTCATTAGGGAGAAAGTTGGTCTATAAATGTATAGGATGAAAAAATCTAAGAACAATTAGGAAATTTTGAGTAGCACTGGGGGAAAAAGACTTATGAAATAACTTCTGTTTTACACAAAATGTATAGCATGATTTTTTTTCATAAAACAGTCTACAGCGCTGGATAAGAAATTACACCTATGTATATTGTAGACATACACAACATGCTTTAAAGAATATGGTTATCTGAATGTAAATAATTTTGGCAACAATAATCTATAATGTCTTTACTGATAATACATTATTAAAGAGTTAATTTTTTTCAGTGTTGTAACGCTAAATTTGATATCCCAACATGATCGTAGGCACTACATATTGTGACTGTATGTTTCGTTGAATGTAGAATTTGTTTTCTATATTCAACTTTTTTCTGCCTTTCAGATGGAAACAATTAAGACACATGTTATAAGATAACACAGAGCACAACTGTTTTTGTCCCTCTCACGTTAGATATATTTGCATATTTTATTTATTTACGTTATTTACGTCCACCTTTCTCACTTGGACTCAAGGCACATTACACAGTGAGTCAATACAATCAACAAGATTGGAAATCCAATAAACTTTTAGACATCTTTATTTCTTATACAAAATTATACTTTTCAGTTTTGTAAATATGCCCGGTTGTACAATTTTATATGCTAACTAAGCATACATGATACATTTTAAGTTGTTAAACCAGTAACATGAGTTTAGGAAAGTAAGTATTGTGTATATTTTAATTCCCCCCCAAATGTCTTTACAACTGACCAAAAAAGGTCCCCCCCCCCATGGCTTCAGAATTTCTGGAACTTTTACATCTCTAGAAGATGTAAAAAGAGAGCTGTTAAGACAGAATTATTCCGCCAAGCGTTCGACAACTTGGACTGAGCATGCAGCACTTTATAGTCGCCATTCTGAATAAGTTTTATGGAGTGTAAAGTATGTTTTAATGTTTGTATTGATTGTTTTTAGAAGAGTTGTTTTATTGTATGATGTTGTACGCCGCCCTGAGCCGCTTCGGCGGGAGGGTGGGATAAAAATCAAATAAATAAATAAATAAATAAAATGTCCATATCTCCCCCCCGCCCAATGCCTTATCGACTGAAGTCTTACTTTGGTCCTCCTTAAAAAAAATTGGACTCAAGGGGGGGCCTTAGGTTGCAGGTATTGGCTACTTGTAAGAGAGATTTTAGTGGACAGAATCAAGCTCCTGCTTTAATAAGTGCAGAGACAGATATGATTTTTTTAAGGAGCAGAAAAATAATCAGTGCAAGTAAACTGTTCTTGGATTCAACTGTTATATATTTATTTATGAATGTGCATTTGGATTTGAGGATATGTTTGGTTCTATAGCTGCCTCCCATAAGGCTGATATGTACTCATTATCAATGTTCCCTTCAAGCTGTGGAGTCTCATGAGCCAAAATTCTACTTCGTAAGCCAAAAACCTACTAGGATTAAAGTTGTGAATGAGCCTACATTTAAAAACAAAACACTGGGAGGGAGGGGGAAAGAAGGAAAGAAAGTGTGAGAGAGGAGTGGAAAGAAAGAGAGGAGTAGAAAGAGAGAGAAAGAAGGAAAGAAAGAAAGAAGGGGAGAGGTGGAAAGGAAACAAATAGATAGGGAGAGGGGAGTGAAGGGGAGAAGGAGGGAAAGAAAGAAGGAAGGAAGGAAGGAAATAGAAGCCATTGACACAACACTGATTTTAAAGTATGGAATTTTTAATCACTTTGAGCAGGGGGAAAACTAGAAGAGTATCCCAAAAATTCAATCTATCTTTGCTTTCAACAGAATAGCAAGTAGTCTTGACATCCTGTTGGAACTCAACAAGTTATTTCTCAGTTACACTTCTGATGAAGGATATCTGCACTTCAGCTGGCCATCTTTCTCTGATGGCATAACAGCGCTTGGTATTTATATTTCCTATTTATGTATTTGGATATCAATGCCCTTATCAAATCTATTAAAATATTTTTATCCCTTTCTCCTCCAGAGAGTCAAAGTAATTAACAATATGGCAGAACGGATATAATAAAAACATAAACAACCAACATCAATATAGGAATAGCCAGCCAGTGATAAGTTCATTTTGTTTATAATGCAGTCCTCAACATCAGAAACAAAGAACAGTCAAAAAGCCCAATGAAAGAAGATGGCCTTGAACATCATCCTTAAAATAGATAAGGTATCTGCTAAAACCTCCCCCAGAAGGCCATGCCAGGAAATTGGCCCCATGACCAAGAAAGATCTTGCTGGATTGGCAAAAGGATAAACAACACTATGAAAGGGCACTATGAGCAAATGCTAAGCACTGATCAATTTCACTTACAGATTGTTTGTATATCAATACTATAACGATATTTATCATTTGCTTCAACTCGCCCTAGTAGATCAAAACAGCTAAAACTAGATGGTTGGTCATTGTACACCTACACAGGCATCTGAAGATCCAGCTAGACCCAGTAATCCATCAGTGGAAGACACTAACAGTCATAGATTTTTGTGTGGTGTTTAAAAACAATTCCTCTGGAGCTGGGAGGGAGAGACTTTGTTTTGCTCTGTTTCCAAACCATGCCTCTAAAGCTCCAGTGGAGGGGGAAGGGAAAATGTTCACTTTGTTTCCATGCCCACTTTCAGAAGCCCAGAGCAGAGATGGGAGAAGGGAGTGGGAGATATTTTTTTTCTATGGCAGTCCCTGCTTCCTAGCTGTAGCCTGCTTTTTGCAGAGATTTTGTGTATTTATTTATTAAGATTTATACCCCGCCCTACACTGGGAATGGGCTCAGAGTGGTTTACATCATATCAAACAATTAGACAATTCCATAAAATATAAAATCAATTAAAACATTAATTCCAACAATGTTAAAATTTAAATGACTAATTTAAATACCTTACTGGCAGCTCAGCAGTTAATTACATTTCAATGCACACTGAGTTCATGCCAGAGAAAGGTGGTGGAGCATTCTGATGGCACCGGGAGGGTTTGAGTTATTCCAATAAATGTAAATAGTTCCATGCAGTAATTGAAGCAGTTGAGACAATTGATACAGGAAAGGCTGATGTTCTTTGATGTCCTTTGTCTCAACCAAAGGCCACTATTTTCTCCAAAGGAACTGATCTCTGCTACCTGAAGAGCAGTTGTAATTTTGAGTGATCTCCACCCCTCCCCTGGAGATTGGCAACAATGGTTCCCCAGGAGGAAATGGCTGGTTTGGAGGGTGGAGTCTATAGCATTGTACCTGTCCGAGGTCCCACCCCTCCTCAAACTCCACTCTCTCCAGGCTCCACCCCTCAAGTTTCCAGGAATTTCCCAACCTGGATTTGATGACCCTATTTCCTTCCCAGCCAAACATCAACCTGCCATTATCTGCCTCTCTGACTTCAGGTTTCCATCTCTTCCCCTCTCCCTATAGCCTCTACCTAGTAAAAGTACAGTTTTTCTCCAAAGTGGTGACCAAAGTAGGTCACATCATTCCCCTCTCCCCCTTTAGATTTTCACAACAACCCTGTGAGGTAGGTTATGCTGAAAGTCTGTGAGTGGTCTGAAATCACCCAATCAGCTTCCACAGGAAGAACCTGGGGCTGGAAGACCCTGCTCTGAAGTGCTAACTGCTACATCACACTGACTGTCTTGGGAGGAGGGCACCTCAGCAGGGTATAATGACACAGAGCCCTCCATTTTCTCCAGGGGAATTGATCTCTGCCATCTAGAGAGCATTGTAATTCTGAGTGATCTATGGCATTGTACCTGTCTGAGGTCCCATCCCTCCACAAACCCCACCCTCTACAGGCTCCAACCCTCAAGTCTCCATTTCCCAACCTACCTTTATTCCACCCTTACTCTTCAACTTTCCATCTCCCCCCACCACCTGCAGCCTCTACCATGCTGTGAAGCCCTGACTGCCATGTCACATTGGCTGTCATGGGGGGGGGGGCTCTCAGCAGGGTATAAGGACACAGAGTCCACCATTTTCTCCAGGGGCACTGATCTCTGCGATCTGGAGAGTGGTTGTAATTTTGAGTGATCTCCAGCCCTCATAAGAACATAAGAGACGCCAATGTTGGATCAGGCCAAAGGCCTATCCAGTCCAACACTCTGTCACAGAGTGGCCAGGTGCCTCCCTCACGTGGAGATTGGCAACAATTGTTCCCCAGAAGTAGTCTTTCTCTGCAGTGGGGACCAAAGCAACTTACATCATTCTCCTCTCCCTCTTTTTGACTTGCACAACAACCCTGTGAGGTAGGTTAGGCTGAAAGTTTGTGACTGGTCAAAAATTACCCAGTCAGCTTCTACAGCAAGAACCTGGGACTAGCAGATCCTGCTCTGAAGCACTGACTGCCACACCTAGAGTAGCCAACTTCCAGGTGAGCCTGAAGATCGCCAGGTATTACAACTGAACTCTAGACAATAGATCTCTCTCTCCCCCTGGTGAAAATTGACTGCTTTGGATGGTGGCCTCTATAGCATTCCGTTCAGCCGAGGCCTCTCCCCTCCCCAGACTCTGGCTTCCTTAGACACAGAATCTCCCTATCTGGAGCTGGCAAACCTAGTCAGGACTGGCCCCAAGGAGTTTTCTTCCAAATGCCAAAATTAGCATGGAAAGGGCCTTTTACTGACAAAATCAAACTTGGTTGCCGAGCAACAGGCACTGAGGGGAAAGTAGGCTTCCCAGCTCTGAGTAGGGAAATACCTGGAGATTTGGGGGGTGGATCCTGTGGAGTGCAGCGTTGGGGGGCCCGGAAGGACTCGGCAGGAATTTTCCAACCTGGAGCTGGCAACCCTAGTCAGGACTGGCCCCAATGAGTTCCTCACAAAGGCATGAAAAGGGTTTCGTTCCTTTGTCTTTTTACTGACGGAACCAAGCTTGGTTGCCTAACAACAGCCACTGAGGGAAAAGTTAGTCCCACAGAGGAGCCAAGCAGATGAAGTATCTTCCACAGGAGAGAGAGCGTATTCTGACAGGGAACAGTGGCTGAAGTGGGCGGGGAAGATGAGCAGACCCAGTACCCGGCCAATGCCACGCAAGTACTCTTGAGTGCCGGCTGATGGGCCAGTGGCTGATTGTGGGTGGGAGTCAGGCAATGCAGCCAGTGGATAGGGACAGCTTCTGAGTGACACATCATAGAGCCAACTGATTTAGGAGCATGTGGAATGTTCAGAAAGTGCCACCCCACTACTCAGTTATATATAAGGAAGGATTTATGCGCTTCATTTGTACTCCACCTTTCTCTGCAAGGGTGACCTAAGACAGCTTACTGTGTTTTCTTCTCCTTCAGTTTATCCTCACAACAATTCTTTGAGTTAGGCTGAGAAGGTGTGATTGGCCCAATGTCACCCAGCAAGTTTCCATGGCAGAGTGGGGATTTGAACCTGGGTCTCCCACATCCTAGCCTGACATTCTAGCCACTGGTTGTGTTTATGCAGAACAGTTAAAAAAATTTCTTCTGTAAATCTAAATGAAGGGGGAAAAATAGCATTGCCTATTCATCAAGGGAGTAAGAAATCCAGGACTCAAAAGTTTAAGCTAATTTAGCTAATGTATACATGGATTATTTTTTTTTACAACTTGTATCTTACCCATGGCATGTTGTAGCAGTATATGTACCCCATCCCGTTCTAAACAACAATGTGATTTGCTTATTAAACTGCACTTAGAAATCATGATCCTGTGCTTTTAAAATTTAGTCTTCATACTGAAACCTCCCCAAAACATGAATCTCAGGGGCCAGAAAACAGAGTGAGCGTGTGCAGAGACCTATAAGATGCCATTTTGACATGCATACATATCTGTAAGAGTTAATAACTACCTAGCATGTAGTTTGGTTTTCCCAGCTAGTGTGTGATTTCTCATTCATTTCAAGCACCCATTTCTTGACAGATGGAAGCCTTTCCCAGCCTTCACATTGCCATGTTTATTCAGGCAGAGGAGTCACAGCTGTCAGAATACTGCCTCCCTCCAAAGCAAAGTGCAATTACTGTGTGTGCTGTGATATCCCAAGCTTAGCAATTGTGAGCTTGGAATATTCCATGTTCAGTAATGTTAATTGTATTGTTTTGGTAATGTTTGCCACACATGTTTTCTTTTTTGAACTGAGTTGTTGCATGGCAAATTTTTATATATGGCGTGTTTGTAGATTGCAAAATAAAAGGTTAGGGGGCAAAGTGAAAGTACAATATAGCTACTTTGCTTTCTGTACTGATCCAACCCCCACTCGTCTTCCCTAAAGTCAGTTACTTCATATTGCAATAACAATTAGCTTATTTGATTAATTAAAAAAAAATGTGCACACGAGTGGGTTGTTTCTTGAAAAATAGATGAAATAAACTGAAGCCTTTGCTTAGGAGCATTTGGTGGCCTTAGAACCTAGTACATATAATTACTACTGTTTATTAGGAG
This sequence comes from Gekko japonicus, assembly GCF_001447785.1. Taxonomy (NCBI): domain Eukaryota; kingdom Metazoa; phylum Chordata; class Lepidosauria; order Squamata; family Gekkonidae; genus Gekko; species Gekko japonicus. Next base: position 271,976 of record NW_015159765.1, read on the forward strand.
GAAAAATTAAGCAAGAGTATGGTTGATTTACCAGTATGGGTGATTGGCTTAGCAACTTAATTGGACTATATGACATACCAGAGCAAACAAACAAAAAAAAGATTTATTTTACAATAACTAGAAGCATTATCTTTTATGCTTCTTTCACCAAAGGTGTGTGATCATTCAATTCTGCTGCAGTGTTCAACACATTGAAATGAATTGGCTATTGGAATAGTCGCTTCCAGATAAAAATGGAACCAAGGTCTAGGAACCACATCATTCAGTTTAATGCCATTAAATACCATAAGATTTAAAAATCCATTTAAAGCTGTGTAATGTTTTATGTTTGTATACTTTGGCTGGGGTTTTAATGCTGGGTTTTAATCACGAGTTTCTATAGTATAGTATGTTTCTATGCTGTCTTATTCTATAAGCTGCCTCAGGCAGATTCCCTGGAGAGGCAATATAGAGATGAGCTAACTAACTAAATAAATAACGCTTGGAATGCTGGTGGTGGTGGTGGTAAGTACAGTCAAGTCACAACCAACTTATGGCGACCCCATAGGGTTTTCAAGACAAGAGATGAACAAAGGTGGTTTGCCATTGCCTGCCTATGTACAGCAATCCTGGACTTCCCTGGTGGTCTCCCGTCCAAGTACTAACCAGGGCCAACCTGGCTTGATTTCTGAAATCTCATGGGATTGGGCTTGCCTGGGATCCAGGTCATGGCACTCAGAATCCTAGTGGGACATACTATCAGGAAGTAGTTCTTAGGATTGCAGTGCAAGAAAGGGTTACAGTGCCTTTTTTCCCTTTTTTCCCAGGAAGAGAAAGTCTGTAAAAGAGTTTTCATTTTCAGTTCATGGCTGAAGTATACTTTAAAACAAACAAACAAACAAAAGCCTTGAACAAATCTCTACAATTTGGCTTGGAAACACTCTGTTTTGAGTGCAGATGGAAAATCTCCATCTTCACTGAAACAAGGTTTAAGCTAGGGCATATTAAATCTATAAAATATTTATTTATGTTATTTATAGTCTTCCTTTTTCACTGAAACCCAAGGTGGATTATATATTGTGAGTCAAATAGCATCAACAGGTTAGGACATCCAGTATACAAATCAATATGGTTTGGACTGCAGAAATCTGAAAACAGAGCTGAAACAAAGCTTAAGTAGTAACATGACACATTACAGAAATTATATAGTAGGCTCATACTTAAAAACAAACAGTACATACTATACACTATAGTGTAGTTCACAGTACGTACACTTTTAGCAAGATGGTTAGCTTTACCTGAAACCAGGGGTCATTTCCTGCAGGAGCGCACAGGAGTGAAGCTCCGGCAGTAAAGAGCCCAGGGGGTGGGCACATGCAACAAGCCCCGCCCCCTGCTCCCAGCAGCCCTGGGCCACAAGGAGCAAGAAGCAGCCAGGTAAGTTGCAGAGCCCCCCCCCCCAATAGCAATCCAAAATAGTCCAGTGGCACCTTTAAGGCCAGGGTTTATTCAGGTACAAGCTCTCCCTCCTTTGTGAGGGCAGATCTGCACGCCCCCCCCCCTCGCTAGCTAGCAATCCAAAAGAGTCTAGTGGAGCCTGAGCGGTGGATGTTGCCTTCTGCCAGGGCTCTTTTTGAAGCAGGTACTCATTTGCATATTAAGTGACACACCCCTAATGTAGCCAATCCTCCAAGAGCTTACAGTAGGCCCTGTAAGAAGAGTTTTGTAAGCTCTTGGAGGATTGGCTACATTAGGGGGTGTGGCCTAATATGCAAAGGAGTTCCTGCTACAAAAAGAGCCTTGCTTCTGACACACTTCCAGTGATGTCAGGGGGTGTGGCATATGCAAATGAGTTATGCTAATGAGCTCCTGCACATCTTTTTCTACAAAATGACCCCTCGGGTAAACAATAATGAAATAAGTGAATAAGTACAATTATTATTAAAATTCTTCAATATGTAAAACTTTCTGACAGATTTGGCAAGCTGCTGCACAAAACTTCACACTAAGAGCTGAAACCTGTGAGTTTTCATCTATAAGTAACATTCTGGCATACACCGAATCTGAATGACCAGGATGTCTACTAAGCAAAGGTAGAATAAATTTAGGGCCAATCTCTTGATAAAAGGGGCAGCGAAGTAATACATGTTCTATAGTTTCAGTCCCCCTTGAACTACAGGGGCAAAGCCTATCAGCCTTGGGAGCCTTTTTGTATTGCTCCTCCAGAACTGCAGAAGGGAGGACTTGCCATCTGGCAAGGGAAAATGCCTTCTGTTGACTAGGAATCTCCAGTTGGGAGAGTTAAGCGGCCTATCTACATATCTAGAGCTTTCTGAGGACAGGTAGGTCAGTTACCTCTCTACGTCTGACTGCCGCTCAGTGTTCAACATCCTTTGCTTTAAAATTTGTTTCGCCAAAATGGAATGAGGGGAGAAGCCCAGACTCACCAGATTGTTATTTACTGCCTTTAGCCATGAAGACTGATGACTGTCACAGAGAATCAAGGGAATTAAGCCCTGTGGATTATAGTTTCACTTTATTTTTTTATTTATTTGACTTTTACCCTGCCCTCCCGCCTAGGCGGCTCAGGGTGGCTTACAATAGTTTAAAACCAACATAACAATTAATACAATATAAGTCTAAAACAATACAGTCGATAAAATATCCATAAGCCAAAGGTTAATGGAGGCAAGACACACCCGGGTTGCAACTTTTACCATACCAGTCTCCAGGCATAAATTCGCATTTGAGACACAGTCGGGCATTTGGAGGGCTGCTTTCAAAAATTTTGATTGCACTCGCACCAAAGGTACAAAGCAGGAAGAAGGTGGCCCAAGCGTTGTTCCATATAAAAGCTGAGCCAGTGTTTTGGCCTGGAATAGTTTAAGGGCAGCTAGAATATTTTGCACACACTTAGTACGTAAAATAATTAATTATATTGTGGGCAGATTTTTGGCCAACATCGGCTATGTAATCACAGTGTGCTTTCCTTGCCCAGGAGGCTTGCATTACAACCCCCAGATACTTAAAACTGGCCAACTGTTCTATTTTATTGCCCTTAATGCTCCACACCCAGGATTTAGATCACTTGCTGAATGTCATAATTTTGTTTTCTTTTTTTGATAGTTTATTACTAGATGGTCTTCACTGCAACATTGGCTCAACGCCTTTAGAGCTTTCTTAAGTCCCATGGGGGTTCTTGATAGAATTGCTGTGTCATTTGCATACAGTAACACAGAGATCCTATTATTAACCAATTGTCACATTTTTGAGTCTGGCTTTGAAAGAGATAAGGATGGTAGCTGCAGGGATGTTGAGATCATGAGCACCTGCAAGGCGGACTAGGCCTTCTAATATTCATCTTAATCCATGAAGGGAAATTAGGGTGCTTGACCTCACACACACCCCTTTCTAGAAGCTGAAGTCCATGGTGTTACCATGGTTGAAGCGCTCTACAACAAGGCCAAGCACCCACATATACATCCCTATGAAGCAAGGTAAATTAATGTTGTTTTAGCAGCATGAATACAATGAGCAAAACTGTCAGCCACCACATTCTGGTTACCTTTCTTTTCCTTTTATACCCTTAGAAGCTCATTGGTTCACAGATCGTGAGCAGCTGAAGATACTTCTTATATTTTTTTTGATGCAAGGGCTAAAAGGACTGAGACAAATTTTGCAGTTGCTAGACTAAATTTAGGGTCCTTATTGAGCAAAAGAGCCAGGGTTTCCAGAGTGCAGGGGGACGGTAGTTTGATTAAAGGCTTAATATAGTGATCCCTTATATTCTCAAAGAACCTGTATTCAAGCAGGGCATGGAAGGATGTACCTATTTTATGAAGGCCATAAGGACAGATTCTGTCAGAATAGGGCCTATTTAAAAATCTCCCCTATAAAAACCATTTTTATACTATTATTATTCAAAAACCTTTTGAAATGGTCTCTGCAGGGATCTAACTCCAGGCATCAATGGTGAGAGATTAGAACATGCTTCAGTCTTAGATCCCTACCAGTCCGGCTTCCGCCCAGGTCACGGGACCGAGACGGCTTTGGTCGCTCTAACTGACGATCTCCGGAGACATCTGGATCAAGGCGGTGTGGCCGCACTGGTGTTGTTAGACCTGTCGGCAGCGTTTGACACGGTCGACCACCAGCTGCTGACCCATCGCCTTGCCGACATAGGGATTAGGGGGCTTGCCCTTCAATGGTTTGCCTCTTTCCTTCAAGGTCGGGGACAAAGGGTGGCTTTCGGGGACCGGTGCTCCCGTAGGTACCCCATTGAGTGTGGGGTGCCACAGGGGGCAGTGTTGTCCCCGATGCTATTTAACATCTATATGCGCCCCCTTGCCCAGATTATCCGGAGTTATGGGCTGGGGTGTCATCAATATGCGGATGACACCCAGCTCTATCTGATGTTGGGCGGCCGATCGGGCTCGGGTCCCGATGACCTATATCGGGCACTTGAGGCTGTGGCTGGTTGGCTCCGACTGAGTCGATTGAAACTAAACCCGGCGAAGACGGAGGTCCTGGGCTTGAGTCGGACCGGGACAGGAGTGGGGTTCCCTCTCCCGACCTTCGATGGGGTGCCTTTGGTGCCTACGTCGGGGGTTCGGAGTTTGGGGGTCCACCTGGACTCTGCCTTAACGATGGAGGCCCAGGTGGCAGCCACTGTCAAGTCCGCCGAAGATGGCCCCCTACCTGGACCGTGATGATCTAGCCACAGTGATCCATGCGACGGTCACCTCAAGGCTAGACCACTGCAACG
>NW_015159765.1:277166-284332 GCF_001447785.1 Gekko japonicus
TTGCAGTAGGGTTGTGGTCGCCCTCTTTGGGTTTCTGAGATTCTGGAATGATTGTGGTCATTGAGCACCTTAATTGTTTTATTGGTTTTTAAATTGTATATGTCGTTTTAATTGTATGAGAGTATTGATGTTTTATTGCAAGTCTTTCTTGCCTTTGTTAGCCGCCCTGAGCCCTACGGGGAAGGGCGGGGTATAAATTTAATAATAAATAAATAAAATAAATAAATAACATGGGGGGGGCCTTCTAACTGGCTCTGTCAGTAAAATGGTGGGGGAAGGGCCCTTTCCAGGCCTCTTTTTGCCTTTGAGGGAGAGAGGGAGCCTTGGGGTCAGGCCTGACAAGGTTGCCAGTGCCAGGCTGTGGAATTTCTAGAGGTTTTGTGGTAGACTCTTTGGAGGACAGGATTTGGGGAAGGGAGAGGCCTCAGTTGGGTATAATGCCACAGAGTCCCCCCTCCAAATCAGCCATTTTCTCTGGGGAGACAGATCTCTGCTTTCTAGAATTCACTCTCCAGGCCCCACTTGGAGGTTGCCAACCCTATGCCCTGCAGCAGTCTAGGGTTGCCAGGTCCCCCCTGGGCACTGGCAGGGAATGCGGGGGGAAGGTTGCCAGATCCAGGCTGGGAAACTCCTGGAGATTTGTGGGTGGACCCTGGGGAGGACAGGGACCTCAGTGGGGTACAATGCCCTAGAGTCCACCCTTCAAAGCATCCATTTTCTCCAGGGGAAATTATCTCAGTAGTCTGGAGCTGAACGGGAATTCCAGGGGATCCCTGGATCCCACCTGGAGGCTGACATCCCTAGGCAGCACCCTCTGGGTGACTTGATGCTTCCTGATTTACATGACTCAACTAGGCCTGGCTTCCTGCCGTTGTTCATCAGCAGCCACCCTATGAAAGCCAGTGTGGTATAGCAGTTAGAGCTTCAGAGTAGGGTCTGCAATACCCAGGTTCAGATCCCCATCTTGCGGTGGAAGCTGACTGGGTGATTTTGGACCAGTCACATACTTTCAGCCTAGCCAACTTCACAGGGTTGTTGTGCAGTTAAAAAGGAGGCGAGAATAATGTAAGCTGCTTTGGTCCCCACTGTGGAGAAAGACTATAAGTTTCCTAGGTAGAGGATGTGGGGGAGGGGGGTGGAGATGGAAAGCTGAAGACAGATAAAGGCAGATAGGCTGTTGGGTGGGAAGGAGATAGGGTTGCCAACTCCAGGTTGGGAAATTCCTGGACATTTGAGATGTGGAGCCTGGGGAGGGGAGCTGAGCCACAGAGGATGCCTCAATATTTAATTAAATTCCAAATTTAAAGCTTCCATAGCTCCACGAATATACTTACCCCTTTATTATGTGCTGCTCTAAATTGAGGGGTGCAAGATAGATCTGCCAAAAACAGAATCCCCAAATAGGAGAAGGTACTTGTTCAATATTGGACCCATTGATAGACAATTTTCTGGTCTTGGTGAAAACTAGGATCTTAGATTTCAAATAATCACCCGGCTTTCTCGAGAGCAATAATTAGAAAAAGACTGCAAGGCCCTTTGCAGCCCGACCCTAGCTCAGGACAAGATCATGGCATCATCCTGGTAAAGCGAAATAGGCACCCCAATCTAATTTTGGTGAATGGCAGCAGTCATTAAAGATTGTTGCTATGTCATTTAAATATAAATTAAACAAAAAAAGGCACCAAGAAGCATCCCTGTCATACTCCCTTTTCCAAATTAAATGGATTTGCTACGTTCCCATCATACCCACATCGTATTTGGGCAGTTGACCTGAATATAATTGTTGAATAAGTCCCAGGAGTTGTTTGTCCATTGTGGTTTGATTAAGTTTATTCCACAATCTGGGGTGATTTATAGAATCAAAGGACCCCTTGAGGTCAGTAAAAGCCACATATAGATAGATGCCTGCCGTTAAAAGATGAGTATTTCTCAGCCAGGTGATAAAGAACTAGGCAGTGGTTGTATGATGAAGAACCCCACCTCAGTCTTATCTGTTCATCTCCCAGTAAGGTTTCTGATTCCATCTAATCTAGGAGCTTCTTTAGTAGATAAGCAGAGTATAGCTTTCCTAAAGAAGAAAGCTGACTGGCTGATAACAGAATGGATCACTTCTGGATCCCTTTTTAAATATTGAGACAATAATAGAGTGTATCCATAAATTAGGTATTTGTCCACAGATGTTAATCTGAGTGAAAATTGGGGCCAGAACTGTCTTAAATAGCTCATTAGGAATTAGATCAGAGCCTAGGGCTTTTCCTAGTTTTAATCCCTTGATAAGGCAAATGACTTCCTTAATTGATACCTGGGACCAAGATTCTGTTACATCAAGAGGAATAATAAAGGATGTATAAATGGGCAATTATCTAAGTGGACGGTGGTAAGCAGTGGGGTACCGCAGGGATCAGTACTTGGTCCACTGCTTTTTAACTTATTCATTAATGATTTGGAGTTGGGAGTAAGCAGTGAAGTGGCTAAATTTGCGGATGATACGAAGTTGTTCAGGGTGGTAAAAACCAGTGAGGATTGTGAGGCACTCCAAAGGGATCTGTCAAAGATGGGCAAGTGGGCATCAGTCAACATGGCAAATGGGGTTCAATGTGGCCAAGTGCAAGGTGATGCACATTGGAGCCAAAAATCCTAAATATAAATACACATTGATGGGGTCTGAACTGGCAGAGACAGATCTCCCCCTTGAACTACTGGGGCAAAGCCTATCAGCCTTGGGAGCCTTTTTGTATTGCTCCTCCAGAACTGCAGAAGGGAGGACTTGCCATCTGGCAAGGGAAAATGCCTTCTGTTGACTAGGAATCTCCAGTTGGGAGAGTTAAGCGGCCTATCTACATATCTAGAGCTTTCTGAGGACAGGTAGGTCAGTTACCTCTCTACGTCTGACTGCCGCTCAGTGTTCAACATCCTTTGCTTTAAAATTTGTTTCGCCAAAATGGAATGAGGGGAGAAGCCCAGACTCACCAGGTTGTTATTTACTGCCTTTAGCCATGAAGACTGATGACTGTCACAGAGAATCAAGGGAATTAAGCCCTGGGGATTATAGCTATAGGGTCAACAGTGGGAGGGCTTCTAATGTCCTGGCCCCACTGGTGGACCTCCTGATGGCACTGGTATTTCTGGCCACTGTGTGACTCAGAGTGTTGTACTGGATGGGCCCTTGGCCTGATCCAACACTGGCTTCTCTTATGTTCTTATTACTAGGTGTACTAGCAATAGCATTGGAGAATAGCTTCTTGAAATAGTTTTCCCATGTCAGAGAGGCAATACCGCATGCAATTTTAGAGGCTGGGTTTATTGGACCAGATAGGTCTTATTACTGTTGTTATTAATAGATGAAATGAGATATCCCCATTCCTTATTAAGGGCCATTAACCTCCTCATTTGAATCAGTTCTCTGTACATTTTCTTCAGTTCCATTAGTTCTCAAAGGGCTGGTCCCTATTTTAAAATTTTGTGTTCAAAGACTTTTGAAAATCACTCTTTCTTAGCTTTGTTTTAATGGAACCTTTACAATGCTATAAATGTAATTGATTTTATGTCACCAGTGGTGGATACACTCTGTTTTGTTATTATATTATACTGACCTTCCCCTTGTTCAGCAGTTGGCAAAAGTTAATTGATAAGATTTTTAGAAATTATTCCAACATTCATTATTTAATTGTAGACTGTTTTGTTGGCTTATATACTATGCTATATAATATATTAAAAATGGAAAATAAAAAGTGAAAAAAGTCAGATTGTTTAATTTTCTAAAGTCCACACAAAAACGATATTCAACAGATGCAGATTCTGACATTCTCTTTGTTGGAACTATCGCAATAGGTGATCCCCAGTCAGACTGAAATTATTTGGTCTCACCCCACTTTAACATTTGCTGAATCTCAGAAGCAACAATCTCCTTCATGGCCCATTCAGTGGATATGGACTAGATTTTATTGGAGGATAAATGTCAGTCTCAGTATAGTGAGTAATTATGTCTGTCATAGCAGGCATATTACAGAAGAGTGGCTGAAAACATTTCAACATTTGCTTCAATTCAGTTTGATGTTGAGGAGTTAAACTGGAAGCCACCTGCACACGATCTATGCCTTCAACTTCCATCATTCCATCTGTGAGATCAGGTACAAACGCTTCCTCCTCCTCCACTGCTTTTACTGGAAATACCTGTCCCACTCTCTCTCTAAACAATTTCAGGCTACTGATATGAACGACTTGAGCCTTCTTCTGAGAGTTCACCCCTTTAGCCAGATAGCTGTCATTGTCCATCTTTTGGCAGGACTTCATAAGGACCTTCCCAAGCCGCAGCTAACTTGGACACATGATCTGGTTTCAAGAATAACACCTTATCCTTAACAGCAAAATATCTGGGTTTGGCTTTTTGATCATAATACACCTTTTGCTGCTCTTGTGCCTGTTTCCACGGCATTTTCTCTGACTTGCTCTATTGCTTGCTTTAGTCTGTCCAGATACTGAGTCACACTAGGAGGACAATCTTTTGCCTGAATGCCTTCCAAAGAAGCCTTTAATAAACTGAGAGGTCCAGTTATTTGCCTCCCCAAAATTAACTCATTTGGGGAGTACTAACCCAATCTGGCTGGAGGATCTCTGATGGCAAAAATGAGATAAGAAATGGCTGCATATCAGCTCCCTGGGTGTTCCATAGCATAAGTTTTTAACATTTTCCCCCAAAGTCTGAACATACTGTTCAACAAGGCTATTTGCACTCTGGTGATAGTCCACTACAGGTGCATGCTTGATTTCTGCCAACTCATATTCCTTTTGCATTAATTTGGAGGTAAAGTTTGTTCCTTGATCTGAAATTATTACCTCAGGCCAACCAAAGTTTGCACTGAATTCCAGCAAAGCTCTAGCCACACTCTGTGCAGTAATTGCACTCAGAGCATACACAGTAGGAAAACAACTTGCATGATCCACAATCAGTGAAACAAATTAGTTGTAGATTTCCCAGTGAAACAAATTGCTTACCAGACTTGGACTTAGGCACAGGGCCAAGGATATCAGTTGGAAAACTTGGCTGATAACTGGAAACAGATGCAAAGGTACTCTGGGATGATCTCAAGCGAACCCCACTTTCTGGCAGATTTTACAGGTGCCACAATAATTCTGCAGACTTTCAGCCACCTCAGGCTAGTAGAAGGAATTGGTTATCTTGCCCAAAGTCTTTTTTATGCCCCAAAAGGTGCCACCTTAAGAATGTCCTCTCTGTATTTGGTTACCATGAGCTGATGAACTTGCTCAGTTCCCATTGTATGATTTTTAGGCAAATGCTCTCGGTATAACAGTCCATCACTCCACATCAGTCCATCACTCCACACAGATCTAGCATTCACAGTCTCATTCAGCTCTGGTAGTAGAGCATCCGCTTTCAAATGGTATTCCTCTAAGGTCTCACAACAAAGTTGTGTCTCCTTGAAAGCTGCTAAAGGGGTTAAACTTATTGTGGGCTCTGCCTGCCTGCCCTCCTTCCTCAGCTGGCAGTCCTTTGGAGTTGTGTGTATAAAGCGCTGTCAAGTCACAGTTGACATATGGTGACCCCAACAAGAGGGTTTCAAGGCAAGTGAAAAGCAGGGGTGGTCTGCCATTGCATTCCTCTGCAGAGTCTTCCTTGGTGGTCTCTCTTCCAAGTACCAACCCTGGTTAGGCTTCTGAGATCTGATGAGATGAGCTATACTATTCCAATACCATTTCCCTTTCCCTTTGGTCTTTAGGGGCTACCAGTCACAAAATGGCTGCTTGGTGAATGGAGCCTGTCACAAACTGCCAACTTGTACAAAAAATACAGCATTTCAGAGTAGGTCTGCAGTGCTTAGGTGGGGAAACTTTTCCTCTGTCATTTTCCCAAATCAAAGTATCCCCCACCTCAAATTGTACCTTGATGCACAGGCAGAAAATGCAATTTGTGTTTTCCCTGGAAGAGACAGATGGCAGCTTTGATGGTATCAGTAGCACACTTGTTTCTCATCTAGAGCAAATGTGTATCTCTGCACGTAAAGGAGGAGAGGGACAGGATGAATGGGAAAGGGTCGGGGTGCTGTTATTTCCCATCCAGAGGAAGGGTGCGTGCATTTGTGTGCCTCCTTCACATGACAGAGAAGAGAGGATCTTCTGTGGTAACTTGAAAGGATGGGATAAGAAGATGCTTACATCATCACTGGAGGAATGGTGGAGAGTTATTTTCAATCGCTTGGAGACTGACTGGTCACCCCTAAGGGAACTTTTGCCCACCCCTGGGCTGAAACATCCATAAGCTTCCAATTCTGAATTTTCCGGTGTCACCTACATGGACTTCAGAAAATAGGCCTGGGAGAACTGAAACAAGTTCTCCAGCTCTTTCCAGTGTTAGTTGGTTCCTTGATATTGTGTGTTCTTCTATATGCATGCATGCTCTTATTTTCAAACATTTATCCATTTAGTTCATGATGCGTACGTCCAAGAGTATGGGATAAACAAGAAATAAAAGACTTTTATACAAAGTTCATGATGCGTACGTCCAAGAGTATGAGGTAAACAAGAAATAAAAGACTCAGAGGCTGCATTGCCACCGTTGCAGTATCAATTTGCATAGCAGACTTCCATTTTGAACAAAAAACCTGCAGAAGTTCTGCAACATTTGAAAGTACTTGTCTAATATCAAGTCCTAGTGTTGCTTGTTTAGTAACTAGCCTGCTACCCATGCTTCGCTATGGTATTTAAGTTCCGTAAATCCAGTTATAATACCAATGATGTGAAATTTGAAATGTGACATTTGTTGCAGGAATTCTAACGGAGAAGATTGTAGTGTAAGAAATGAAGTGAGACATATGTACTTCTTTTTTCTCTACCGAAGGACCTCTCTCTAGACCACATTGGTGGTTCTGCCCTCAGGTGCTAGGATGACCAGGCTGCTTGGTGAGCTCACTCTGGAGCAGGCCACATAGAACTGTCCATTTAAGAAGCAGTCATCTGTTAAGTCCACTCCTGCTACCTTCCACGAAAGTGATGGCCTCTCTACTTGTGTTCCTGGATTGTTTTGCTCATAGGGAGACTGTGTTGTTCTGAGCACCTCAGGGTGATCTCACTGGTACTTGGCCTGTGCAGCTCACTGCACTGCAGGAGTGCTATGTGCAAATGTCTTTGCCGCATTCCTAAGATGCCTC
>NW_015159765.1:284838-289781 GCF_001447785.1 Gekko japonicus
TTGATTCCCCACTCCTCCACTTGCACCTGCTGAAGTGACCTTGGGTCAGTCACAAGCTCTGGCACAGCTGTCCTTGAAAAAGAGCAGTTTGTGTCAGAGTTCTCTGAGCCCCACCCTCCTCACAGGGTGTCTGTTGTGGGGAGGGGAAGGGAAAGGAGTTTGTAAGCCGCTCTGAGACTCCCTTGGGTAGTGAAGGGCGGGGTATAAATCCAATCTCTTCTTCTTCTTCTTCTACCACACTCTGCTCTGAAGAATATAGTATTCACAGTTTTGGAGGTCTCTCTGTGATATATATATAGATAGATAGATAGATAAATAAAAGCAGATGGAAGAAGAAAAACTAAAATCACAAAAGAGTTAGTAACAAATATTCTTCCATATTAACAGTAGGCATAAACCAAAATGGGGAAAAATGGCTCTGTGAGTGATTTAACCATGCCCTCAAACAAAAGATTTTCAGAGTGCCTTACAAATATAAGTGCATCAGATCCATTTAACCATGAAAACAATAAAGAAACATTACAGGCCTGCAGTACCAAGAAAATAAGAATCATATAGATTTAGAGGAAAGTGCTATTGACAGTTAAGAGAAACAGCATCCTATATATATATAATTGCCCTACGTATTGGCCATTTCTAGCTCTCTCCATCAGCCATTGGCCCATCAACCATCACTCAAGAGTACTCGCGTGCTATTAGCTTAGCTGCCCACTCCGCCCCCAGCCACTATTTCCTGTCAGAATAAACTGCCAAAACAGCTGTCTTACCTGACAAAGATGCTTCTGCATCTGGCTAGCTACTGAAACGACTGTTCCCTGTTCAGGAAGAGGCTTCTACTGCTGTCGCTTCTCTTGCTTGGCTCCTCCAAGTCTGGCTGGCTACTAAGGTGAGCCAGCAACCATCATATCATTCCCTTCTCCTCCTGCTGTTGGGCTAATTTCCCCCTCAGTGGCTGTTGCTAAGTTACCAAGCTTGGTTCTGTCAGTAAAAAGGTTGGTGGAGGAGACCCTTTCCAGGCCTACTTTGGCCTTTGTGGGGAACTCATTGGAGCCAGTGCTGAGTAGGGTTGACAGCTCCAGGTTGGGAAATTCCTGGAAATTTTGTGGTGGAGTCAATAGAAGCCAGAGTTTGGGGAGGGGAGTGACCTCAGGTGAATAGAATCCCATAGAGTCCATCATCCAAATCAGGTATTTTCTCCAGGGGGACAGAGATCTGTTGTCTGGAGTTCAGTTGTGATACCAGGTGATCTTCAGGCCCCACCTGGAAGTTGGCTACCCTAGGCCTGGCAGCGCCCTCTGGGTGACTTAATGACACCTGACTGGCATGACTTTACGAGGCCTGGCTGCTTGTTCCTGTCACCAGCAGCAGCCCCCCTAGGACTGTCAGTGTGGCGTAGCAGTTAGTGCTTCACAGCAGGGCCTGCCAGATCCAGGTTATTACTGTGGAAGCTGAGTGGGTGATTTCGGACCAGTAACAGACTTTCAGCCTAACCTACCTCACAGGGTAGTTGTGCAGATCAAAGGTGGAGAGGAGAATGGTGTAAGGTGCTTTGGTCCCCACTGTGGAGAAAGACTGTACTTTTCCTCCTGGAGAACCATTGTTGCCAATCTCCAGGTGAGGACTGTAGATCACTCAGAATGACAACTGCTCTCCAGATGGCAGAGATCAGTTCCCCTAGAGAAAATGGTGGACTCTGTGTTATTATACCTCGACTCTGTGTTATGATACCTCGCTGAGTTGGTGCAAGGCCTGCCAGACCCAGGTTCTTGCTGTGGAAGCTGATAAGAATATAAGAGAAGCCAATGTTGGATCAAGCCAATGGCCCATCTAGTCCAACACTCTGTGGCCAAAAATACCAGGTGCCACCAGGAGGTCCATCACTGGGGCCAGGACACTAGAAGCCCTCCCACTGTTGCCCCCACCAAGCACCAAGAATACAGTGCATCACTTTCCCCAGCCTGAAAGGTCCTATCTATACTTTGTGGCTAATAGCCACCGATGGACCTCTGCTCCATATGCTTATCTAATTCCCTCTTGAAGCCGTCCATGCTTGTAGCCGCCACCACCTCCTGTGGCAGTGAATTCCATGTGTTAAATCACTCTTTGGGTGAAGAAGTACTTCCTTTTATCCGTTCTAACCCGATTGCTCAGCAGTTTCATTGAGTGACTGGGTTATTTCGGACAACTCACAGACTTTAAGCCTAAGGTATCACATGGGATTGTTGTGCAGATCAAAAGGGTGAGAGGAGAATGATATGACCTGTGTTGGTCCCCACTGCGGAGAAAGACTACTTCTCCCTCTGAGGTGGAGACCATCTTGTGGGTGATTCCCATCCATCATCAGGGAGGCAGGACTAAGTTCAACTTCTTCCTGTTTCCTTTGGTGGGAGTCACCCTTGGCTCAGTTCTTTTCCTGCCTCAGGAAGCTAGGTGTTGGATCTGCCTAACACCAACCTTGCTACAACTATCTAAAAATAATTTTCTAATACTCCTTCTTTACTTCTCTCTCTTACCTCTATATAAAAAAATCTCTCTCTCTCTCTTCTACCTCGGTCTGTGGGAGAATGATCCCACAGGGACCAATCTATCTGGACGGCTCAGCCAAATTTTTTTAAAGTGGCTACTCGAGCCGGAGAAGAAGATTTCCTCTCCATTCAGGAGACGGATGCCGGCGGGCCCGCAGAGGATAGACAAGACCATGTCCCCAGAAAAGGAGCCGCAGCAGAGCCGGGAGAGCACTCCAAGCCATGAAAAGGCGGCGGCACCTCAAAGCACACCAAAACGTCCTCGCGCGTGCAAACGGAACCCACACGGCTGGTGGTGGCCATTTTGGAGAAAATTCACCACTCTGCTCATAAAGACAGGAATGGCCTGCAGTGCTCCAACCCGCACCTTGAGCCCCCCAAGAACTCCGGTCAGAGCAGGGAGGAAGAGATCAGGCATATTCAAGCCAGCTTTGCCCAGGAATCCAACGCAGAGGATCCCCTGCAGACAGGTAATGTAGATGATGATGCCACTCCCCCGATTTCTCCCAGAGCAATGGCCTTTTTCTGGCAGGCAATGATGGAGGAAATAGCCCATTTTTATGGGTCAGGGGGTAGCAACCCACGCCGCTCCAGATCACCCTCCTCCTCCCCCTCCCCACCCCCTCCTGACAAATGGAGAAAAGTGGGAAGTTGGTCAACTAAGACTGCTTAGAAAGAGTTTCCTAGAGAGCAGTACATGCCTGATACCCTCATTGATGAGGACGATGATGTCTCTCTTCCATGCAGTGAGAAAGAGGAGGGAGAGTTTTCCTCAAACCCAGAGGATGAGGGGGAGGGTAACCCTAAAGGACATACTCTCAAAGATTCAGATTTTTTAATCCTGAAGATTTCCCTTATTTATTGCAAAAAACTCTGTCAGCACTCAAAATTCAAGCCTTGCAGAGATCTGGGAATAAATCCCTCAGACAACAGGAACCAGATGATGGTTCAAAGATCACCGATGAGTTCTTTCCACTTGAGGATTATGCAGAATCAGCCTTTCCCTTTCCAGATTTTTACGTAAGGAAAGTTAAGGTAGAGTGGGAGAAATCTTTAATGAGCAAGCCCATCCCTAGGGCCACTAAGAAACTGTACCCCTTAATATCTTCTGCCTCAGCTCTTTTCCAGGTTCCCGTGGTTGACACTTCTGTGGCTGCCCTACAATCTTCTGGTCTCCTTTCAGAAGACGGGTATGGTACTCTGAAAAACAATTTAGATAAAAGAGCTGAATTCGCCCTAAGAAAAGCTCATGAATCCAATGCTATGGCTATTAGGGCTTCTTCTGCAGTGTCCACAATCTCTAAGGCAAACATCATATGGATGCGCAGGTTAATTCAAATGCTTCCTGAGAATAATCCCAGGTTACTGGAAGGGGCCAATAGGGTGCTCAAGACCATTTCTTGTATTGCTGATGCCACATTAGACACCATGGTCATGTCATCCAGAGCAATAGCTTCAGCAGCTGTAGCCTGATGCGTAGTCTGGTTGAGGGCTTGGCCAGTGGACTATCAGTCCAAGTCCATAGTTTCAGCCTACCCCTTCCAAAGGGACAAATTGTTTGGCGATTCACTACACAAAATCCTAGTGGAAACTCGTGATAAGAAAAAAGCCCTTCCCAAGTCAGTGCGGCCTGGAGACAGGAGGGCTACGAGTTCCTCCTCTTCCTTGCGACCCTACAGTTCTTCCTTCAGGTTTAGGCAAGAAAATAGAAGGCCTTCCTGGAGGGGCAACAAGCAGCCTTTTCGCCACAGAGGCTACAGCAACAACAGATATCCCAGACAGCCTGGAAACAGGCAAGACCGGGGGGGACCCCAAAAACCCCAAGGCATGACTGTCTAAGGCCTCCTGTGGGGGGACGTCTCCTTCTCTACAGACAGGAATAGCTTGCCTCCCGTCCAGATGCATGGACAAAGGACATAGTTACAGAGGGTTGCAAAATAGAGTTTCTATCAATCCCTCCTCAGCATTTTGTTGTTTCCCCAGTTCACAGAAATCCAATAAAGAAGACCAGAACCAAGTCTGCGATAGATCACTTGTTATGCATTCAGGCAATAGAAAGCGTTTCTCTGGAAGAATGCCAGACCAGAGTCTACTCCATCTTTTTTACAGTCCCCAAGAAGAATGGGGACTGGAGAGCAATCCTAGATCTAAAATACCTGAACAGGTACGTGGATCTCAAGCACTTTCGCATGGAATCCTTGAGGTCCATCGCAGAATCTCTCCTGCCTGGGGAGTACAGTTCTGGGCACTACCCTTTGGCCTATCCTCGGCTCCGAGGGTGTTTACGAAGGTCCTTATCCATCCTGTGGTGTGCTTATGGGAACAGAAGGACACGCAGATGACCATTCAATGCTTGCAAGACTTCGGCGTCCTGGTCAAACAAAAGAGCTCTCTGATGCCCTCCCAGCATCTTGAACA
>NW_015159765.1:291901-293680 GCF_001447785.1 Gekko japonicus
CTTCAACAGATAAAGACACTCAAAGCAGAGGTCATTGTGATGGCACCTTATTGGCCTCGTCAGCCATGGTTCACATTTCTCCAGATGGCGGTTGCTCCTCCATTCGTCCTTCCAGTGTCAGAAGATATGCTTCTGCAGGGCCCAATTCGTCACCCCAATCCAGGATGGTTCTGCTTGACCGCATGGAAGTTGAAAGGGTCAAGCTCAGGAAACTAGGCTACAGTGAGCCGGTTGTACAGACGATGATGGCTTCTAGGAAACCTTCCACATTTCGGATCTACAATGTTACATGGAAAGCCTTCGTCTGGTGGTACAGGAGGAGGAAGGTCGATCCGCTCCATCCCAAGGTGTGATCCATTTTAGAGTTCTCCAGGACGGTAGGACCAGTGGTCTGCAGGCTACCACTCTCAGGCGGCAGATGGCAGCCATGGCCTCCGTCCTTCCCAGGTATGGGGGCTTACCTATTTCTCAACACCCTCACATCTGGCGTTTTCTAAAGGGAGCGTCATTCAAGGACCCACCACAGAAACACAGGTTTCCCACGTGGAGACTTAACACAGTCCTTTCTGCGTTAACAAGGGGACCATTCGAACCTTTGAAAGACCTGGAGTTGACAATCCTATCTCCTTCCCAGTCAACCATCAACCTACGGTTATCTGCCCCTCTGACCTCAGGTTTCCAACTCCTCCCCACTTCCTGCAGCTTCTACTTAGGAAAATGACCATTGGATAGTCACTGTGAAGGGTCTTCTCCTCTGAGGTCTGGAGGACATCTTGTGGGTGATTCCCATCCATCATCAGGGAGGCAGGACTAAGTTCAACTTCTTCCTGTTTCCTTTGGTGGGAGTCACCCTTGGCTCAGTTCTGGTGCTCCGAAAGCAATATATTAGATTAACTATATTACAGGAAGGAACCTAAACATTATTATAACATTAACTGTATCAGGAAGAAGAGAAAAAATTGTAAGAACTCTCAGTGCAACAAAGATAGAATGTGTGTTCCCTTTTCACAGATTTCGTTCTGTGCGCCTTGTCTCCGTCTCTCTCTCTTTTTCCCTCTCTCTCTCTCTGAAAGGCTTTCTTTGTGTGGTCACCCATGTGCAGTCAGCCGTCTATGGAAGAGATGACGACCCGGGAGGGCCAAGATGTCCTCCAGACCTCAGAGGAGAAGGACCTAATAGGAGGTAGTGAGGGTACACCAAAGAAAACAAAAATGTCTTTACCCGCTAGCAGAAGACCATGATAGAGGGAGACAGATGCATTTGCCTGAGGTGAAGAATATGCTGTTGAGTCGCAACCGACTCATGGCAACTCCAGCCATGGGGTTTTCAAGGCAAGAGATGAGCGAAGGTGGTTCGCTATTGCCTTGATCCACTTAGCAACCTCAGTCTTCCTTTGTGGTCTCCCATCCAAGTACTGACCATGGCCCAACCCTGTTTAGCTCCCAAGCCCTGACAAGCTCAGGCCAGGGGATTCCATAGTTTCACTGCCATAACCAATAAGGCCTTTTCTCAGGTTGCCACCTGAAACAGGGCCTCTGAAGATGACCCAAGTGGTCTAAGAGGTTCATATGGGTTTATTCTAGCTTTTCCCTGCAAAGTCGGATGCTGTAAAATGGGAAGTTTGGGGGGAAATTAAAACCTCTTGTGAAATACTCTGTATCCAAATGATCAATGACATTTACATTTCATTATAGGGATATATGTATCTGTCATTTATTTTTGCTGTTTCTAAGTCCAAATAATATAATCTTCCTTTTTAATTTATAGGTAGATGATTTC